>NC_052353.1:60008568-60066808 GCF_009727055.1 Benincasa hispida
ATATTTGATATAACATATAGTTATATATACATATAATAAGTTATTTATTGTATATATATAATTATTATTTAAATTAAATTTACTTTAGTTTAAATTTAAATTCCAAAATTAAAGGGAGGGAGTTATAAAGTGAATAGAGGAAGTAGTTCATAGTAAGTGGGTGAAGAAAATGTGTGAACATATCCTACAGTCTCTTCCATTAGTTTGAACCGTGAGATTCTTATGTTGTGTCTGCTGTCATTTTTAAGCGGCATTAGCTAGCCATTTTTCAGCGACTAGCGGAACAACTCAAACTTCAGAAATGAATAGGGTTTCTTAGTTTCGTCTTCAACATTGTCTTCCAATTTGGGAGTTTGTTGATACCGTTTTATGAAATCTTAAAATGGAGGGTCAAACTTACAAGAATTACTAAGTGTTAGTAAGCTCTTAATCGAAAACGGTAACTAAATAACTAATGGAACAAAGAGTTATTCTGGAATTAGTATTTAGTCGAGAATGTCTTGCTTCAATGAAGGAATATTTGACTGCCCCTCGGTAACATCTATTCTGGCTCACTAAAGTATCATTGCAAATAAATAATGAAATTTGGGTAGTTATTACTTTTGCTAAAATGAATTTGGATTTACATGCAATTTTCTGATAGAATTTGTTTATGTTTCAGCATGTTGAATTCAATTATCCAACTTTTAGCTTCCGATAAATTTAACGGTGAGGGTTATTCGAACTAGAAATCAAATATCAATACAATACTAGTCGTGGATGATTTGAGGTTCGTTTTAACAGAGGAATGTTCTCCAGTTCCCAGCTCAATCGCAAACCGAAATGTTCGGGATGCATATGACAGGTAGGTCAGAAAAAATGAAAAAGTTTGAGCCTACATCTTAGCTAGCATATCTAATGTGTTAACTAAGAAGCATGAAGGCATGGTCACTGCTAAGGAGATCATAAAGATGTTACAAGCGATGTTTGAACAACCATTCTCATCTATATGACATGATGCTATTAAATACATTTACAATTTCCGAATGAAAGAGGGGACCTTTATAAGAGAATATGTCCTGGACATGATGGTCCAATTCCATATCGCTGAAGCAAACGGGTTGTCATAAACGAAAAGAGGCAAGTCAATTTCATCATGGAATCTCTTCCGAAGAGTTTCCTAACATTTCGAACAAATGTTGTGATGAATAAGATAGAATATAATCTAACTACTCTCTTGAATGAGCTTCAGACTTACCAATCTCTGATGAAAAATAAGAATTAGGAAGGGAAACAAATGTTGTTACCCAAAGAAAATTCAGAAGGGATCGACATTTGGGACGAAACCTTCTGATAAAAAGTTTGGACCTTCTAAGGATAAGAATATCCAAATGAAGAAGAAGGGAAAAGGGAAAAACAAAACTCCTGTAAAGAAAGGCAAGATAAAGGTTGCAAAAGGAAAATGTTTCCATTACAATGGGGATGAGTATTGGAAAAGAAATTGTCCTAAATATCTTGCTGAAAAGAAGGCTGAAAAGGCAAATCAAGATATACAGACTTTGATTTCCAAACTGATAAGAATTCTAAGAAATCCACATCAAGATCAATGTTCACTCTTAACAGAGGGGCAGTAGTCTGAAGGAGCACCAAGCAGGGGTGCATTGCTAACTCCACTATGGAGGTTGAGTACATACCGACTTGTGAAGCTGCTAAGGAAGTTGTGTGGCTCAGGAAGTTCCTGACTGATCTGAAAATGGTTCCAGATATGTCTAAGCTTATCACCCTTTATTGTGACAATAGTGGTGTTGTGGCTAATTCTCAAGAGCCTAGGAGTCACAAGCACGGAATACAGATAGAGTCGAAGTATCATTTTATTCAGAAGATTGTGCATCAAGGGGAGCTTCAGAGCACAACATTGTTGGTCTATTTACAAAGACCCTCACGGCTAAGGTGTTTGAGGGTCACCTACAGAGTATGGGTCTATAAGATAGGCCACATTCAGTCTAGGGCAAGTGGGAGATTTTGTACTGGGCGCGTATTATGCCCTAGTTTACTATTTTGTGTTCTTTTATATTAGTGTGACTTTTATGATGTACACCTTACTAGCTTTAAGACAAGTGAGAGATTGTTGGAGTTGATGCCCTAAATCTCGCGGATCTGTAGTTTGTAATTGTAATGTACAAATAATTTTATTTATTTAATAAAATATGAGATATTTTACTTAACACTTAATAGCATTAACCCACAAATCCATAAACTAACATCCAAGGTTATCTTCTGTAGCTTAAATGTGTATGTAGAGACATACAGGTTTATCATGTTTAAGTGATAACCTAAATGGTCTGTAGTAGATAGATAAGACCAGATACCTTATCTTGGTGACACTACGAATACAACCCACTTTGTAGATGTTATAATTGTTGTAAAGTGCTACAAATGATCTGATCTTGATCATTCATGTAAAGAATGTAAGTGAAGGTATTCTATACAAATGAGTTTGTATAAGATCAAACCACGAAATGACTAGTTTCATTATATAACACCCTTAATAATAGAGACTTACATTTCACTAGGATGACCATAGGTGAAATGACCTGAATCCTCAGTGAGTTATGAACTCCTGCCTATGAAGACAATCCTCTAATTATTATGGGTGAGCCAGATCACCGACTCAAATAACCTACCATTTTAGGAATTCATTTGATTAGGGAAATGGGAACACAACTACACAAGATGAAATTCACTCATTCCCTAATGTTTAGATAAGTAGATAAATTGCTCATTTAAGGGCTGATTTCGGGACTTGAAAAATTTGACGCCACACCCTCTCTTGGCATGAGAGGGGTTTGGTCATAATTGGACTATAACTTGTTATTCATTAGAGGGACCAGTGGTACATAAGGAGTTAGATGTAACTATAGAGGCAAAACAATAATTTTGATCCAGGTTTATTTACAAGCAATTTGTGAAGGGTTATTGTGCTATTGATTGGTTATATCCAACGAACATAAAAATATATTTGTAGTGCAAAGAGTGCAACTGTCAGTCTTTAATGGAGTGACTGACAATGACTGACAGTTAATGGATATTGAATAATTAATGAAACTATTAAAGGAGTATAATTAATTATTCAAGTACCATTGGAGCTTCAGTCTACAGGTCCATAAGGTCCCATTTGTAGCTCAATAGAGATTATTGAGAATTAATTTTTGATTAATTTGATTTGTTCAAATTAATTGAATGAATTAATTATATGTGATCTAATTAAATCACATTATGATATAAAGTTTATTTTGAGAGAAATTAAATATTGGAATGTGATTCAAAGATTAATTATATGGATGAGATTCATGTAATTAAATTTAGTATAAATGTGATTTATATTAAATGTCATGTATTATTGAGAGAAATAAAAACTATAGGTTATATTGTATTTGATACAATATAAAAATTATAAGCTATGTGTTATATTTGATATAACATATAGTTATATATACATATAATAAGTTACATATATAACTTATGTATACATATAATATATATATATATTATATTATTATTGAAATTAATTTTATTTTAATCTAAATTTAAATTACAAAATTAAAGGGAGAGAGTTACAACTCCCTCCCCTTAATTATCTCTCGATGAATCGTGGTTGGGGAAGTTTTTTTTTTTTGTAATGTAACATTCATCTTCTTCCCTACACTCTGAAAGTGATAGATAGTTATCTCTGTGATTTTGAAAAATAACACACAGAAGAAAATTCTTCTCTAAAAACTCTTTCATTCTTCCCAAAAGGAGACAGAGCCCACACTTCTTGTGATTCCCATCCCTTACAGAGAATACAGAGGAAACTCTTGTGGTGGTGGCCATTGTGGTTTCTTATTTGTGATTGATCATGAAGAAAAGGGATTACGTGAAGAACGATTCTTCAAGGGTAAGCACTTTCTAACCCTAATTCTTTTCATCTTGCATGTTGTAAATGAAGGACCCCTATGCAAGATCTTTGAACAGAAACGAATCGACCCAATTTTCCATATTTACAGAATATAGAATTTTTACAAAAGAAGAATAGAATTATGCATTTAAAACAGAATCCAGCATGCTCTTAACAAAACATATAATTAAAAATAGGGTTCATAACCCATACCTTTGAAAAACGATTCTTCAATGGAATCCCTTGAACCGAAGAACACCACCATGATAGCTACCTCGGTATTCTCTGGGTGAAATCCAAGAGAAGTGGGATCTGTCTATTTTGGTGAGGGAATGTAGAAAATTTGAGAGAACTCGAGCAAAGACAACACACACGGAACCCTTTTGTGTCTTTTTCTGGATTATGAAGGAAGAAGAATAACTCCAAAACTGCAGCCCACTAATGTGATGGAGAGAAAGAAGGGAGAGTTGTTCCTAAAAAATAATTTTCAAAAATAAATAAATAAAATAACTTAAATTAAATTAGTTTATTATATATATATATATATATATATTCATATGATAACTACCTTATCATATAATATATATTAAACTATATGCTATATCAAATATAACATATAACCTATAGTTTTAATATTGTATCATATACAATATAACCTATAATTTCCTTATTGTATCATATACAATGGTAGGCTTGTTCAGTCGGTGATCTGGCCACTCTCACCCATACAAATCAAAGGACCACCTTCTTAGGCAAGAGTTCACAACTCACTCATGATTCAGTTCATGTTACCTATGGTCATCCTGGTGAAATGTAAGCCTCTATTATGAACGACGTAATATAATGAGACTAAACATTTCGTGGTTTGGTCTTATACAAATTCCTTTTTATAGAACATCCTCGCTCACATGTCTCCACATGAATGATCAAGATTAGATCATTTGTAGTACTTTACAATAATTGTAACACGTACAAAGCGAGCAGGATAAGGTATCCTACTTTATCCATCTACTACAGACCATTTAGGTTATCACTTAAACAGATCCACCTGTATGTTTCTACATACATGTTTAAGCTACAAGATAACCTTGGTTCTTAGTTTATTGGTTTATGGTTAATGCAACTCAAAATGAAATAAAACATCATATATTTTATTAAATAAATAAGTTGTTTCAATACAATTACAAACTATAGAACCCTATAGATTTAGGGCATCAACCCCAATAGTAAAATTATTTAATGTTGATGCATTTTTTTTTTTGTTCTATAAAATTTGCACTTTTGTGAAAATTGGGAATTGGGAATGATCCCCGCTTCCACTGTAGACCTTAGAGTTCCTTCACAAACTAGATTTTATGGCCCTTTGTTCTTGTAACCTTCAACCTGAGACATATAGATAGTCTCTTCCAGCTTCCAACTTTCCATGTAAGAAAGTTGTGGTTGTTGGGATTGGTCTCCTAATTCTCCTGGTAGTCTCGTAGTTTGTAAACACTTTGTGAACATATTGTTATTAATAAAATAAGTGCTATTTTATAAGCATTTACTCAATCCAATAAACCAAGACCCGTGCTTATTTTATGTAACTTAAGCATGTATGTGGAGACATACAAGTGGATCATGCCTTAAGTAATAACCTAAATGGTCTGTAGTATAAGGATAAAGGAGGGATACCTTATCCTAGTAACATTACGGATACAGCCCGCTTTGTAGATATTACAAGTGTTGTAAAATGTTACAAATGGTCTGATCCTGACCATTCATGTGGAGACATGCGAGCGAGGGTATCCTATACAAAGACTTTATATAAGACTAAACCACGAAATGATTAGTCTTTTTATATAACGCTGTTCATAATTGAGACTTACAATTCACTAGAATGACCATAGGTGACATGACCTTAATCTTGAGTGAGTTGGGAACTCCTGCTCATGAGAGTGGTCCTTTGATTTGTATGGGTGAGAGTGGTCAGATTGTCAACTCAAAAAGCCTACCTTTTTTAGGATTCATCTGATTGAGGACCTGGGAACTCAACTACACAAGACAGAATTCACTCCTTCCCCAAAGCAGGGGTAAGTAGATAAATTTCTCCCTTAAGGGCTAACTTCGAGTCTTGAACATAGTGGCTATACCCTATCTTGGGAAGAGAGGACTCAATCATAGTAGGACTATGACTTATTGTTCATTAGAGGAATTAATGGTACTTAAGGAGTTAGATATAACTATAGGGAGAAAATGGTAAATTGGCCCAACTATACTTACGAGCAATTTGTGAAGGGTCATCGTACTGTTGATTGGTTATATCCAATGGACACAAAAATATATCTGCAGTGCGAAGAGTGCAACTATCAGTCTTTATTGGAGTGACTAATAGTTAATGGATGGTAGATCTCGTGATTAAAGAGTTTAGTTAGTCATTCACATACCGTTGGAGCTTCAAGCTACAGGTCATAAGGTCCCCTTGGTAGCTCAATGGGTTCAAGTTGAGAATCAGATTTTGGGTTAGTTTGAAGTGTTCAAATTAACAAGAGAAAATTTAATTATATGTGATATAATTAAATTAATTAAATTATATGTTATATAATTGATTTGATGTATTAGATACATTAATTGGAGGATTTAATATAAATATGATTTATATTAAATACCATAACATAGAAAAAGAATTATGGTTTATATGTTTCATATGATAAAATATTAAAACTATAGGTTATAAATATAATATGATAAGTTGGTTATCATATTTATTTATAATATATTAATTATATGATAATTATTTAATCTTTTTTTTTAATAACCAACTTGAGTGGGAGGTTATACACGGTTATGGTAACTGTGAGATAAAAGGAAAATAATTTTCTAAAATCAAATGATTATTCATTTTGTGTCGTTTTGACAAAAGAATTAATTATCGAGTAAAAACGTTTTACTAAACGATGGTGTCTCACAACCTAAACGATCAAGTATCGAGTTTACTATACGATAGTTACTCGGTATTACATGATCAAGTAGTAAGTCTATATGATAGGCTTCTTCTTACTGAATGATCGAGTATCTAGTCTATACGATAGACTTCTTCCATCTTCTACTTACTCGATTATCTACTCGGTCGTCTACCTCCTTCATTCCTCTATCCAAAGTCACACAGAGCTCTCAACTCTTCGATTCTCACACTAAGAATACCAGGAGTTGAACTCGATTATGATCATTCCATTCGAGGTTTGAGGATCGATTTGAACTCGATTGTGATCGAGGTTCATCCAGCCATTCGTTGAGATGGGGTTTTGATCGTTGCGTTCAAGTTCGTGCTGTTGAACCAGTTGCTGAACGATCGAGGGATACTTGAAGAAAAGTTCTTCAAAGGTTTACATACTCTATCCCTTGTTTGTTCATTTATAAAAAGCATGCTATAATTTATAGTATATGCATAATCGTTTCTGTTTAGACTGTAATTGTTTGAGTTCTTTAACAATGAAATTTAGAACTATCTGCTTCCACTCACTGGATCTCTATATTTAGATTTCCATCAATGGTCACATCAAGTTGCTCTAGCTCTAGGTTTCTGCAGGCCACTATAGTTAGGAGTACTCTAATTGAAGTATGTTTCACCATAAGAGAGAAGATGTCATTGTAATCCAACTCTTCCCTTTGAGTGTACCCCCTAGCTACTAGTCTGGCCTTGAATTTAAATCCATCTTCATCTGCCTTCCCCAGCTTTTTCTTAAAGATCCATTTGCAAGACACCACTTTTTTTGGAGTTAAGTCCATGTCTCATTCTTATGTAAAGAACTCATTTCACTGTTCATTACCCTCACCCATTGTTTTCTTTCTTTGTTGTTGATCACTTCTTCATAACTTTTAGTTTCATCATTATTTAGGTCATCACAAAGGTTAGCAAAAGTAACATAATCATCTTCTCTGTACCTTTGTGATGGTGTTTTTTCTCTTCTAATTCTGACTTTTGTTAGAGTGTATTCTAGTAGGTTTTGAGATTGTGGTTCTTGAGTATTTGTTTATGTCCCTGTCTCTTCTTCTTTAAGTTGATCAAGGTGATCAATTTGAATAAGATTAGGAGGAGTTTGATGAAAATTAGAGAATTTCATCTTAAAATGGTCTTGAGTTACTATTTCATCATCAATTTCACTTGGTTTAGACTCTTTAGAGTTCATATAGGGTACTTCTTCTCTAAAGACAACATCTATGCTCACTACACTTCGATTAGATCTGAAGTCCCACAGCTTAAAACCCTTGGTGCCT
Organism: Benincasa hispida; assembly: GCF_009727055.1. Classification (NCBI taxonomy): domain Eukaryota; kingdom Viridiplantae; phylum Streptophyta; class Magnoliopsida; order Cucurbitales; family Cucurbitaceae; genus Benincasa; species Benincasa hispida. The sequence goes on from NC_052353.1 coordinate 60,016,739, forward strand.
TCTAGATAGCCAATGAACATAGATTTCATTGCCCTTGGTTGAACTTTCCCTTGACTGACATGGATATAGCCCATACAACCAAAAGGCTTTAGGAAATAAAGGTTAAGTGGATGCCCTGATCGAACTTCCTTCGGTGTTTTAAAATCAATAGTTGTACAAGGACTTCTATTGATTGTAAAACAAGTTGTAGCCACTGCCTCTGCCCAAGAGGATTCTTCCACTTTAGCTTCTGAAATCATGCATCTGACCTTTTCTAGAATAGTTTTGTTCATCCTCTCAACCTCTCCATTTTACTATAGCTTGTAGATCACTATTTTTTGTCTATTTATTCCATTCTCAAGACAAAAATTATTAAAATCATTGCCTAGGAACTCCAGTCCATTGTCTGTTCTCAGGTATTTTATTTTCTTATTTGATTGATTCTTAACAATATATTTCCAGCCTTTAAATTTTTCAAAATTTTGATCTTTAGATTTTAGCATAAACACTCAACCCTTTCTTGAGAAATCGTCTATTAAGGAAATAAAATACCTTGAGCCACTCCATGAAAGAATTTTTGTTAGCCCCCATAGGTCAGCATGTATGTAGATAAGAATTTCAGTGATAGAGTGAGTCCCTTTCATAACTTTATGCCTTTTTGACTTTCCAAACATACAATGTTCACAAAAATTCAGTCTGTTAGTACCCCTGGACTTAATCAACCCCTATCTCTAAAGTTCTAGAATACCTTTCTCACTTATGTATGAGAGCCTTTTGTTCCATAGATCAAACTCATCCATCTTGTTATTATGAACAATACAAGACTGAGCTGGCAGAGTGATATTCTTCACAAAATAAAGTCCATTAAACTTTATCCTAGTAAAAACAATCCTTCCTTCTTTTAAGATCTTCAAACTACCATTCCTTCCAACAAAAGAACATCCTTGATCATCAAGCATTCTTGTAGATATCAAGTTCCTTCTTTGCTGAGGAACATGTCTCACTTCCTTTAGAAGTATGTCCCTATTGTCTTGGAGCTTGAGTACCACTGAGCCTATTCCAATCACTTTACAACCATGATTATCTCCCATGAATATAGAATCACCATCTCATGATTTGTAGGAAACAAACCATGCTTTTGATCATGTCATATGATAGGTGTAGCCTGAATCCAACACCCAATCCTCCTTTCCTTCGTGGTCTTTTGCTTTCTCCTCAATGGTAACTAGGACTTCTATGAAGCTAAGTCCATCCTACCCAATAGAGACATCTCCCCTTCCATGCTTCTTGGGCTTCTTGAAGTCTTTTCTTTAGGGATTCTTCCTTCTCTCAGGGCAGTTTATCTTGAAATGTCCTTCCTTGTGATAAAAGAAGCATTTTAGGACATATTTATCCTTCTGAGACCTATGTCCTTTTTGAAACCTGTTTTTCCTTTCTATAAAAATGGTTTCTCTTTTGTAAATAAGGACTCAACATCTCCACTGCTCTTAGAATCAGTCTTCAACTCCAATTCTTTACTCTTCAATGTTGTGATCACATTGTCAACTGAAATAGAGCTCTACCATATTTCAAAGTTGCCTTCACATCTGTATTGCTCTCATGGAGAGAGTTTATTAAGATAGTAGCCTCATTGTCCTCCCCTAACTTGTCTTCTGTCTGAGTAAATTCAGTAGTGAGTTTCTTAAACTCATCAAGATTCGTATCCAAAGTTCTTGAAGCATTCATCTTGAAAGAAAACAGTCTCTCTTTGACATAAAGCTTGTTAGGTACATCCTTCTTCATATAAAGCTTCTTCAACTTCTCTCATACCTCATAAGTTGTGTTCTCGTTGATGACCTGCCTTAGCACACTATCTGAAATATTCAGAATCAATGCTCCATAAGCCACTTGCTGTATATTCTGTCTCTCCAGTTCAGTAAGAGTTTTAGGCAAAGATTTTGGATCATTAATGGCCCTTAAAGCCTTCTATCAAGCCAAAAAAGCTTGAATTCTCTTCATCCACAACTGAAAGTCCCCATTTCTTGTAAATTTCTCCACCTCATATCGAGCCAAAGTCATTCTTGTCTTTCTTGATGTTCTTAAAGTTCTTGGAGCTTTCTTGAAGGTCTAGCTCTTCTACTAGTTGTTAAAAGTAAAAGGCTAATTGATGTAAAAGCTGAACTTTAAATTTAGGCCCATTGAAACGTTCAGAAATCGATTCGATCTAAAATCAAAATTTAATGGTAGGTGACTTGTGTGATGAAGAACGAGCCATATAGTTGGAGCATTCAGAAGGGTAAAACCACACTTATCTCATCGGGTCTATCATTTCTGAATTTTTGTCCTCTCTCTAGGATCTAACTCTCTCATTCATCTTTTTCTTTGAGTGTTCTTGAGGTTTTCTAGTGAAATTGAAAAAGAGAATGAAGATCTTTTACATGCAGTACAAGAAATATAAAGAGGAGAGGAAGATCAACACAATGGTTTAAGTGGTTCGGTCAGATAGACCTACATCCATTGTTAAAGATATGAGTTCTTTCTTTTATTCAAAGGTTTAAGCCTGTTTCAGAGCTTTTACAGAATGCTCAAAATTATGAATTCTCTCTTTGATTTTCTTCTCTCTGAATATTTATAAGAGATTTTACAAAGTTAAAGAGTAGTAATTATTTTCCGTTGTTCAACAGTCTTTAACAAATTCTATTTTCTGATGTGAGGTGAGCTGGTGCATGGTTCAGCTGAAGTTGCTCTTGAACTAAGGTAATTATTAGCTCATCTTCTTTACACTTTCATGATTTTTTTTGTGTGCCATGGGTTTTAAAAGGAAAAAAAAAATCAAATTAGGGGCCATGGGTTTTGGAATCCAAGTTTGTAAACTTCTTCCATGATTTTTTTTTTTTTTTTTTTCACCATAAGCTGCTGATTTGTTGAAGAACCAATACTATTGTCGTGTAGTTGCTTTGGGTTTTTCTTTTCTTTTCTTTCTTTCTTTTTTCAACCGAAAGGTTCTTTTTGAAGAGTTTTTTTTCTTATTTTCTCTGCTATGTTTTTGAATCATTTAAGTTATAAGTTTTTCTTTAAACTTGCATGATTATTTATCAAAATTATCCTTTTGAACTATGAAGTGCGTTTTTATGTTTTTTTTTTTTTGTTTAATTCAACTTGCATGTATTCTTAAGGTCAAACACACAAAGATTGTAAAGATATTTGGAGGCTGATATTGTTATGTAGTTGCTGATTGAAGATGAATTGAAGCTACTGTCGTGTAGTTGCTGATTGTGGAGGCCTGACCTATAGTTGTTGATTGTGAATGCTCCTCAATGAATTATTTTGATATTCAATTTGTATAGACATTTTTTTTTTAAAATGCATGCTTACTCCAAAGTTTAGGTTCAGTGGCCTTTAACCATCTATACACTTCTTTATTAAGCTTCCTCATTTCATCTATTTCTCTTTCCCATTGACGAAAATAAGTTGCATTTGCAGCCGCCACATAATTTCTTTCAAATATTGTCTGGATATATACATACATACATACATATAAGGTGTCTTACACAATATCTATGGTCACAATTGGGGATGAGCTCATCGAATGTAGGAACTAGGCCCTACACAGGAAAAAAACAAAATAAGACAAAACAAAAGATTACTATAAGCAAATAGGCCAAATCTTAATATCTTTATTTTATTAATGTAGTGGATCTTTTGTTGATCTGCTTTCAATTGTCTAGACCAAGGTCTATAATTAATAAAGATATGAACCATATCCATGAATCTTTTGTCTCTGCCTCAACCACAACAAATGCCAATAGGTAAAATTGATCATTAGGATCCCTTCCTATAGTTGCCATCAATTGTCCTCCATTGAGCCTTTCAAATGACAAGCATCTAAACCTATAAACAGTCTACACCTTGCCATAAATCCTTTCTTACATGCTTCAAGAAAAATGTTACAAGCATTGGAATATATGGAACGACTTAATTCTTTCAGTGGATTCTCCATCATTCTCCTCTTCCTCTTGAAATAATTTCAAATTTAAAGTTGCAGTGCTACCAAGATCCGATCTGCGTAATTCCTCACAATACTCCCATAATTTAGTGTATTGTTCATTGTGTGAACCACGAGCCTTATCCAACACAAGACGCTTTCCCCTATTTGCCTCCCCCTAGAAATTTGTGAAATAAATTCACGTTGTATCTTCTCTTGAATGGAAGTTAGCTTCATTTCTGGATGATCTTTAACCTCATTTATTAGCCACTTACGCAACCAAGAAGATGTCCATCAAGGATTCCTAAAACATCTACTACATGTATATTCATTCACATAGACTTTCAACTGAAAGGTTTCTTCTCCTTGAATTATGGATGCATAAGCTACCCATTTGCAACCTTCTACACATTTTGCTCGAATTCTTGTCTTATCATTTTTTTTTATAGAAACGAATCCCCCTTCCTCCTTTAATTACATAATTATTCAAAGCATTCTTGAACTCACTCAAAGAAGTAAATAACATACCAATTTCAAAGTTGGTCATGCAATTTCCTCCTATGTTTTGCCTAAATGATGGAAACTTTATGTTACATCATTGATCTGAATCAAATAAGTCACTTAATGAGCGTAGTTCTTTAGAGTCTAGGTCTTTATCATTTTCAATATCCATCTCAACAATTTGTTGTCCTTCTCTCTGTGAGTTTCCATTTCTTCCTGCATCACATTCAATATGCACAACATTTTTCAAAGTTGATTGTTTGCATTCTTCCTTTTCATATTCATCCATATCTTCATTCCTGAATTACCACTGAAATAATTTAAATTAATGCTACCACCATTAAACAAATCCTGAGTTGCACAAATCTCCACAAATATTTCAAAAATCATTTCACCACTCAATAATCTCTCTACATCTTCCTTACTCTCCAAAGGCTTATAACCATCAATATTTATAGGAGGATCCCTACCCTACAATTTAAAATAAGGAGCAATATAACTCGTAAGTTGAACCAAATTAATGCATAATCATTAACCATGATTCTGAATCATAATCATAGAAGCGAACCACTTTGCTTGAAACATAGTCCACATTTGGCTTGTGAACAAAAAAATCCACCATGATTTACTTAAACTACAAACATAGTCATCCAGCACGAAAAAAAAGAATAACAAAAATAAAGCAAAGTAGTAAAATATGTTAATTTCTAAAATCAAATAAAGCTAAATAATAACTGTCGAGCCTCCACAATCAACAACTACATTGATAGTAATGTTGACTTTTCAACAAATCAGCAACCCATGGTGCAAAAACAACAACAATAATAATGTAAGAAGTTTACAAACTTGAATTCCAGAACCATCCTAATTTGAATTTGCTTTTCCTTCTAAAACCCATGGCACAAAAAAAAAAAAAAAATCATGAAAGGAGTCTCCAAACTTGGATTCTAAAACACATGGCACTAGCCTTCAACAGAAAGAGGGACAACGAAGAATGATTTTGAAGAACCCAAATTCGGCTTCAGCAGGGATCGATCGATGAACTCCAGATTTGGCTCTTCTTCAATGCGTGTTCCACTCTTTTTTTTTTTTTTTGTTGAGGTTTAAAACCCTAAATTGATATTTTTACTCACTGATTTTTAACCCAATTCAACCCAACTAGTTAATTCTTAACCCAACTTGTCAACTCATCTAATTGTTTATTTCTTTTCTTTTCTCTTTTTTTGGCAACTCATCTAATTGTTAACAATAATTTTATAGCAGGGACTATTTGTAAGCTTTATCAAAAGTATATGGACTAAAATTGGACTATTAAAATTACAGGGACCAAAATAGAACAAACATAAAATAAAGGGACTAAAATGCTATTTTAACCAAAATTTTAGCTTGATTTTGGGGACAAGTATCCTTTTGTTTAAGATCGTTTGAGGTTTGACTCTGAAGATGTAAGACCGTTGCGCTACCCAACGTGTAACCTTAATTTTTCCTATCCTCTTCTAGTTATGCTGAATTATTCCAAGTATTTCAGTTGCGATTGCTATCTACATTATCAATTTTCTATTTACTCGTGATCTGGTCTGGTCGATAATCATGATATTAATGGACCAGACATTTTCGTGAAATTTTAGAAATAGAAGTTTTTTTTTTTTCCTTTCAAAATTTGATAAGGTTTGAAATGATTTTGTTATATTTTATCGTGAATTATTTCATTCGATAAACATCAACTTTATCACATTACAATTTCATTATTTCTAAACACAATTTCATTTGATATTTGATACATAACCACAAACACCCATTAAACATTACAAATTAAATTTCATTTAGTTTGAAAATAAATTGGGTCAAAGAAAGGCATCTTAACTAACTAGGCTAATTAATTCTCATTAAATTGAATGGTTTAAGACAACGATGATTTGATATTTTACTCTAATGCAATATGGTCTATTCAAACTATTATTGTTAGACTACTCCGGCTTCATCTCTCAAATACCACAACTTTCAAATAGTATTTGGAGCAAAAAGTGGATTAGTGAATTTCAAAGAGTTATGAAGTCGAGAGTTGTGAACTTTTAAGACTCACAGTGTAAGGAGTTGATAAATATATAAAATTAATAACGTTTAGTAATGGAACCTTCGAACTCTTTGGACTAAATAAGAAGTGGAGTTCACAACTCCTACTCTCCAACTCCTTGGGTCCAAACACACCCTTTATATACTACTCATTTTCTTTCATAAATTCATAACCTATAAAATCAAATAGATAAATTCTACGTTTTTTAGTTGTTCACAATATATGAGGTGGAATTTCAAATCTACAGTTTATTGACTGAAATTATGTCTTAATCAGTGACTATAAATTCTAAATTCTAATTTTTTTTTAGAAAGTTCTAACTTCTAATAATTTCTATTAAAACAAATATAATTTCTAATAACTTATTTCTCTCCAAATTTAATTTTCAATCTTGAAAATGATTTATATTCAAAACATCTTAAAAGTCATCATTAGATTTTTTTTTTCGTTGGTTCTAACACAGCAAGAGTGAGTGGGATTAGAATTATGGCTAAATTAAACCATGTTTGGGTTGACACGAAAAATACTAATTTATATTAATAAAATCATGAAAACTCAAAAAACAATTATATTCAGTTCCATTTAGATATATATTTTGTGAAACTTATATTTTATGTATTAAACTCTTCAACTTTAAGAAATGAGTTAATGTCGACACTTAATTATTATTATTATTATTATTATTATTTCTAAAAAAAATTATCAATCTAATCAATCATTTTGTTAATCCAACGTTTGAATAAGTCTACATAGATATAATAATTTACATATATTTATAATTTTTAAAGATAATCTTAATAAAAAATCTAAATTAATTCATTTAAGATAATTACAAGTATTACACAATATTTTTCGAACTTAAAGAAATAGGTGAATTAATATACTGATGAAAGTTCAAGATACAACTTCAAGTATGGAAATATAAATTGATATTTTGTCAATTTTATTTAATAGATCTAAAAACAACAAATTAAGTATTAAGTAAAAAAAATTGTTCCCTATAGTCTTAAAAAAATTAGAACTTTTAAAAACTAGAATTCAGTTGGAAAAATCTAAAAAATAATATCTATTATTTTAGTAAAACATTTATAAATCTCTTTCATAAAATTTATTTATAAGAATTTTATGAACTTAATTCTTACTTTGTCGAGTTCAAAAAAAAATTGTAACTTAACCGATTATAAAAAGAAAAAATTGTAAATATAAAATTGATAGTTATATAGGAGTATAAAAAAAATCCGATGAACCCAACTCAATTCGTATGATTTGGGTTGGATTGGGTTTAAATGAATGAAAGTTGTATATAGGTTAAGTTGGTTCGTAGATTCACCTTAAATAACTCAAACCTAATATGAACCAATTCGAATTTATTTTTAATTTTAAAAAGTATGCCTTTTCTACTTATGATACAATTATATATACCTATGTTTATTTTAAATTTATTTAATTTGATTACTTTTTTGACAATTTATTCTCCAGCAATTCGTAAAAATAATTTTTTTTAGCATTTTGGAAAGAAATTTCCATAAATTAAATTGAAGTTGGATGAAAATAATTAAATGAATTTTTTACCTTTTACTAATTTTTAGAACAAATATTTAAATAAATGGTATAATAATCTGAATTAATCAAACTCAAATATTTTATGGTTGAGTTGAGTTGAATTTATTATTTAATAAGGATTGTTTGATACGAAGAAACTTGCAACTCAAACAATTAGATTGAATCTAAAAAGTGTTTCAACTCAATCTGACCTAATTTAGTAACACCCTAGTTGCATGATATATATATATATATATATATATATATATATAGTAATTAATGAGGCAAGCAATAAAATGTAGTTAATTAGTTAGTTATGCCTTGCAACCGGGAACCGGTTCCATTGGTAAATGTTCATATTCATTAAACCGCCTAACTTCCACCTTTTGATTCACTGTTTTACGGGCCGGGTGATGATAACAGCTGACTTTGCCTTCCTCGACTACCTATTATTGATGCTGGAAAAATATTAAATTTTCAATTTTGTGAAATACGGATAAACTATTGGTATCCTAAGAATGTTTCTAAAGATCCTATATGAAAAGTAGTAAATTCATAAAAATTATTTACAATTATATATATTGAAAGGATAGAATTATAAATATTTAGTGATAGTATTACGTTCCCTATCAATGATATTCTTTATTGGACTTTTTACTCTTTCAAAGTTTAGACTTTTTTGTAAAAAAAATACAGAAATCAAAGTGTAGACTCTCAATAATCAACTCTTTTAATATAGAGAATTATCATTAGAAATACAAATGTCCATTTGTTCAGGAAAAGAAATATACATACAATGCCCGTCTTGTAAACATTTTACTTAATATTCTGTCAATATCTTTACGATATTTTAAAAAATAATAATGGGTCTCTCAATATTTTAGTTTGATAATTTATTTTAATTTATTGAAGTCTTGTTTGAAATATTCAATATTACTTGACTGAATCGGTCAAGCTTCTATGTCACTTATCTTCAAGAATAAATAATATCTTAGTGATTTATAACTATATTTCATTTAAAATCAATTTAAAATTACATAAATAAATTTAAAATATTATTTTCTAGATAAGAAGAGGGAAAATATAAAAACTACTATTATTAATTTGATTCTAGAATTTTCCTTAATGTTAGGTTAATTTTTACACTTCAAAAAAATCTTATATGTACACAAATGAAAGTCGTGTATTAACCCCTTTAAAATAAAATTGTGATGAATACTCTCAATTGTTCCTTCTAAAATTTTAGGATTTTAATTGACACAACTATTAATTTGGAATTTTGAATAAATACAACTTCCAAATTTAGAGTAGGTAAATATTAGAGAAAACTATCTTTTTAGTCTCCAAATTCTAAAAAATATATGCCTTTAATCCCTCTTTTTTTTTTTTAAATATATTTTTTTAGTTCCCAAATTTTTAAGAATTTGTGTGTTTGGTGCATGTACATAATTTTGAAATTGTACTCTTTTAGTCCAAATTTTTTTTAAAATATTTTTTTATTATTTTAAATGATTAAATCTCTTCTTTCTAAGTTTTTTTTTTTTTTTTTTAAAAAAAAAAAGTAAAATTGACATTTTTAAAATTCATGGACCAAATGCAAAATAAAAACTAAAGAGTCTGTTTGATAGGCAACTTAAATTTTGTGCTATATTTTCAGAATCAGTTTAGCGAATATCCGTTTGTTTGGTTCAGTCTTTTAAACTGTTTTCAGATTCTTGATCCAAATCGTGCAAATTCATAAAAACAACTTTTTTATGTTTTTAATATATTCAGAGCTTGAATTCAATATTTTAAAATACAGAATTATATTAAAAATGGTAAAATAATAAAAAATATAGCATTTTAGATTATAAACTCAATTATTTTTGTTAAATTAGAATATGTAATATATTATATATTATAGATGGTATGATATAAATATGGCATTTAAAAATTTGTTTAAATTTGAATGTTATCTCAAAATCTAGAACCAAAAATATATCTAAAAAAATGAAATACAACTTCATTTCCTTTAAATTTCTTATATTTGAAATTTTATTTTGAAATTACCTACTAAATAGACTCTAATCTTTTCCATATATTAATATCTTTTGTTTGGTTGAATCCAAATTGGGATTTTTCTTCCTTTTTTATATTCTGTTCGAATTTAAGATTCCAGCTTGCATCAAATGACAAAAGCTCAAGGGCGAAATAAAAAATAAATTATCCAGCCGGTTGAAAATTGAGAGAAAATATCACGTTCATCCAAAATCTGGAATTATAATATTTCATCATTTTATTATATTTATTGATCCAGATCTGATCTTCAATTTCTACTTTGCCTTCAAGAAAATATATTATAAACCGAAATTTGTGGATTAAAAAGATACATTTTGAAAATCGAAGGACTAAATGTATACCTTCTTTAAATTTTGGAGACTAAAATGATTTTTTTTTTAATATATATATCTTAAACTTTGAAATTGTATTCATTCAAAATTCTGAAGTATCAGTTGCGTCATTTAAAATCCTAAATTTTTAATATATTAAATAAAGCGTCAACGAAATTTTCATAAACTTTAATTTACATTTTAGAACTTTAGATTAAAACTTCCTAGAAAGAAAATATTAATCTTAATTCTTGATATAAGTTTAAATTATAAATTATTTAATCCAGAATTTTAAGATTTGTATCTATTGGTGCTTGAATTTTGTTCATGTTGGGTTTCACTATAGGATTTTAGTAGGTTTGACCTCGCAACATGCGTTTTCCTGATCTGGTCTCGAGATACTCGAAGTTGTTCTGTATAAGAGATTTTCACTCCGGTGCAGTGTCGAACCAAATCCATACTTATCTTAAGTTAGTATAAAGAGTAGCTAATTCAATAAAGTACAAAAGAAATAAGATCACGTCTCCCATTAAGATGGTCAAATAGGGCTATTTATAAGCTTGTCCTATGACACATACTTCTAGTTACATGTAACAGCCGTGGTGTCAAAAATGTTTTTGACACTCAAGGTTGCAGCATGTCAATCAGGGTTGAGCTCGGTTATTTTTCGATTAGTATATAATTTATTGGCTCGACTGGTCGGCCCATACTTTGAAGCATTGACATTTCTCCTTTTGGAATGCATGCACCTCTATGCCTTCTCCTAGTACCTTGTAAACTTGGATTTGCCCATGGGCTTTGAGCCTTGTCATGAGCATCCCTCAACAATATCGATTTGGTCCTCAACTTTGAAAATTATAAATTTAGTTCTTTGAACTTTGATTGTGTTTAAAATTTATGAATCTAGTAAATATAAAATTGAAAGCTTAAGGTTTCATCAGATATATTGTTCAAATTTATACCTTATAGATCATTTAGACTCGTTTGATAACAATTTTGTTTTTAACTATCTGTTTTTAAAAATTTCATATATATATATATATATATATTATATATATATATATATATATATATATATATATATTTTCTCCTAAATTTTCATATTATAATTCTCATATTTCTAGAAGAAGCACCAGAATTTTTAAAATTTTGAAAATAAAAAATAAGCTCTTGAAATTACGTTTTTAGTTGTTAAAATTAGGATCAATTGGTTTTTTAATAGTGGAGAGTTTATTACAAAAGTATAAAAAAATTAAATCTTATAGATAGAAATTAATGTTTATAAAGCTCATTTTAAAAAATCAAATGATTATGAATTAATTTGTTAATTTATTAGAGACCTATTAAATTCAATATTAGAAATTTTGGAAGTCATTAGACAACTAAAATTAAAATTGAAAAACTTGTAATTCAACCTTTTTTTATAAAATAATTCAACACAAATGAAGGGGCAATTATCCTTTTCCCTCGTTATGCCCCCAACGTTATTTTAAAGACGCGGATTCGGTCAAATTGGAAAGTAATCTATTTATATTATATTGTCACTTTCCAGTTCTCGTCAACAAAATGAAAACAGACTCATTATTTTTAGTTCATTCCTAGAAGAATGACACATTACAGCTCACTCTATATTGGATATTCTTGGATATATTTTAATAAGACTTGCTTAAATTTTTTACATTTTTTTTTTTTGGGTTTATGGGGTAGCATTTTTGGCCCACTTTTATCAGATTTTGGTATACATAAAAATTGTCAATGTTATTATTTAATAATGTATAAAGTCTTTGCCTTTCCCAATCAATGTAGAGAAATAAATCTTCTTCCCATTTCGGCCACTACTAGTACTAGCATAGACATTGTTTTTATACTATAGAGATAGAAGGATTCCAACTACAAATCTTTGAGTCACTAACACCTGTATATCAGTTGACTTATGTTTCCTTTGATTTTTGATTTTTTATTTTTTTTACAATAGAGGTAAGAGAATTTAAATCGTAGACCTCTTAGTCGCTAATATAATCGTATGCCAATTAAACTAGTTTTTGAAGATTTGACCTATAATATATTTTCTAAAAATATAAGATGAAGATTTAAGTTTTTTTTTTTATATAGTAGGAATAGGATGATTCTAATTACGAATCTCTTAGTCGCTAACACATTTGCATGTCAATTGAATTATGTTCGCTTTAATATATAAGTTTTTTTACATTTTTTTTTTGTTTTTGTTTTACAATAGATATAGTAAGATTCGAACCATAGATCTCTTAATTACTAACACATTCATATGTCAATTGAATTATTCTTGCTTTTAACATAGAAGTTTTCGCTTTTGAGGATTTGACCCATAATATATTTTCTAAAACATATGGTTTCGAATGCATAAATGAAGATTTAAGTTTTTAACATGTAAGAAAGTTATCGATAGTGTTCTATATATTTGAATTAAAACTAAAAAACAAACAAACAAACTATGAACTTGTAATATAACAAGATTTATTAACCCTTAATAGTCTGTTTGGCCTCTTGGAGCATCCATTATAACACCAATTATTATAATCTACAATTAACTACCGTATTTTTATTACAAATTTCTCTTTATACAATGTTTATTATTTGTTGTAATAGTTACTATTTCCTAATCATTCTTTATTTCTTTCCTTTTATGGTGTTTATTATTTATTACTCGGACTAAAGGCACCCCAAAATACAGACTATAATAATATGCCCTAATATAGTATGCATTTCAAATACGAACTATTATAACTTACAAATTATTATAACCCAAGGTTATTAATAAATAATTCAACACCCAAACACTAATTGCATGTTTGGAATTCTATAGATAATAAACTACTTTATATGTGTTTAATTTTTAAAAATTGTTATCTCTTTTTTTCTTTTTATTTTTTTCAAGATTAGTTTGGCTTAATATGAGTTTAAGAACCTAAGTTGGTAGTTTGTGTGAGGTTAACAAGTTGGTAGTCTTGAATATATTAAATTCACATATTGTTTTCAATGGCTTTTTTTTTTTTTTTTTTTTTTAATGTTAGATTTAGACTTCAAGATCCATAAATTCAGTATGTGATATACTTATTTAAAAAGATAATTAGAAAAATAAGTTCTAAAATAATAATTGTAATAACCTTTCGAAGTATTATTATCATTATTTAAATAAATAACCTTTCAGGTTAGCCACACACGAAATTGAAAATCACATGAAGAACCAAAAATTACTTGGGGAAGTAATTTAATTGATCGATCGAGTAATTTATATATTGGATAAATTAATTCATTCAATAAGACGAGAAAATTTCAAAATAATAATAACTATAAATAAGATGAGCTCTTATTTGTTATATTTTATCAATTTTAATTTTGTGGTGACTAATTGCATTCTAAAATTATTTCATAATCTCCTTGCATAATATTTTTGCAATCAACATTACAAATAAAAATAAAAATGATTTTTTTAAGGGAGAAAAAACCCTTGAGAAGTTTTATAGCACATCAAAAGAGCATTTTCAAGATATTAAGGACAAAAAAATCTCGATCCACAAAATATGGTTATTATATATATAATAATATTAAAACTAAGTTATCTTTATTTCATATATATTCATTGAATTGTACTTCTTTTTAAATGCCATTAAATTTGAGTTATACTCCCTCAAAAAAAAAAAAAAAAAAAAAGAGTTATAATCGAACAAAGTCATAATGTTTTTTTTTTCTTTTAAAAAAAATTGAATTAAGTCATACTAATTAAGGAAATAAAACTTACCTTGTTTGAAGAGACTAATACATTAAGAAAGTCTTACCTTATCATTATAAAGAGAAACAAAATTAATAGGGTAAATTGCAAAACCACCAAATGTAATTATACATTCAAATTTTCCAATGCGAAAATTAGACTCTAATTTATATAAATGTTAAAATTTGCCCTTTAAACTTATATAATTGTATTATTTTGAAGGTTCAATATTTATCATTTTGAATTCAAATTCTACAATTATTGTAAGTTTGAGATTTTAATTTTAATACTCGTAAAAATTTGAGGATCTAATTTTTACAATTGAAAGTTTGAAGGTATAACTGCAATTACCATCCTTCGGAGTATTATATATTTTGCCATTTGCACAAATTAATATCATATACTACTTCAATTGATTTATAAGATAACCATTTTAAGATGGGGTGAAATAATATGGATGTTGCTGTGTATTGAGTCATACAATATTGGTTAAATGTCTTAAAATATTACCGTATGAATATGGGGGAAATTAATCTAAAATTAGTGAAAATTGTATATTTTCTTTCGATTTTTTAGAGAGCCTTTTTATTGAATTTTATCACTGTTGTTAATAAAAACAGATTAAATTTTATTACTGATATCCTTTTCACGTTTCTATACCTTTCACTTTGATGTAAAGTAATTTTCTAGTACGGATCTTAATTAATTTTGGAGTTTTGCGATTAGTCAAAATACAATATACACCACCTTTTTTAACTTCCAAAAATAAATGCCAACGGTGTTTGAGTGTAGTTTAGATTCCATTTATGTCATATATTTCTTCTTTGGTAAGTTAGTAAAAAATCATATTAATTTAATATTTTTTAAAAAAATTGACACATGATAAATTTTCAGTACTGCACAAGATAGATATACGTCTACCAATATCTAAATTTTTTTAAATAAATAAATAGATTTGTTATTTTGATAACTTGTAGAGTAGTAACCAAAAAGATTTCAATCCATTTGAAAATGTTCCACGTAACTTTTAGATAATGGTCAAATTATTAGATAAATATTTAAAATATCAATCTTAAACTTTTATCATTTTTGATAATTTTTCGTTCAAAAGAGGTTTTTGGGTTGAGGACATGTGTAAACACGTGTATGGTAACTACGATATACATATAGTTCAAATATTTGTATTATTAATTTTGATATTAGAGGTTCGATCATTTCACCTCACATAATGTTATTCTCTCGTTTTAAAGATAGGACTTCCTAAATTCTTGTAATAAAAAGCCTTGTATATAATTTTTTTTTCTTTTGAAAAAGGTCAAACGCACTCGTAAAAGTTTTAAAACTTAAATAGATACAACTTAGAATATATATTATTAAATTGATTTTTTTAATAAAAAAAAAAGAAGAAAATGTCTTTATCACGTCTCATGGACAATATTTGAATTTGAGTTTTTTACAGTAAGATGTTCTATCCATAATAGAAAAGAGCCAATCTTCGATTCACACAATTTAAAAAATCTGACATTTTTAACCACACAATCAACCAATTCATTCATCACAAGTGGAATATATTCAAAAGAGATAGAATTAAAAGAAGAAGATAATTCCCAAATTTTCTTCGACCATGATCGAACTTCTTGTTGAGCGAGCGATTTCTTCAAAATTAGATTTATTGTTTCGCTGTAGTTTGATTCAACTATGATTCGCTCTGTTCTTCCTTTGCTGGCTTAATGTAATCTATGAAAGATGACTCATATTTTTTCAAGAGAAGGGAGATAAAGAACATCAAAAGAAATGATAGAGTCAACTATCAATTTACTTGTATGATCTTTAATTATATTTTTAATATCAAATGAATCGTTGATTAAATTGATAATTTAACTTAATAAATTAAATTTAGATCCATGCATGAAACTTTGGAATAACACGATAGTATATCAACATAATCATAACAATCCAAATTCGCTTCATCTTAGATAGTGAACTATTTATTTGTCCCTACATATTTCTAAATGCCCTTTCTTTGATTCTTAATTTGTTTGTTTGTTTGTTTTTCTTTTTCTCTTACTTTTTTCTTTTTTTTTTTCATGAAACAAGTCAACACAAGTAACCAACCCAATTAAAACTTCTCCTTCTCTCTCCAAGGAATTTCTTTTTTGTGTTAATCATTCTCTAATCTCTAATAAAATATTATTTTTTTAATTTTTAAATATATAAACGTGGATTGACAATGATGAATGTCCTTTGTGATAAGATTTTGAGAAAATGACAATAAAATATTGGTATACTTGAAAAACTTTTCTTAAATTCAAAAAAAGAGAAAAGAAAACGATAAAAACATGTTTGAGAGTAATTTTAAAATTGTTAAAATTATTTTTAGTTTGTTCAAAATATTTCGAAAAACATATTTACTCTGCTAAAAATAATTTAATATTTCTAAATGTAATTTTCATTTCATAAAAAATTGAACTTAAACCATAAAAAACATGTTTTATAAGGATTTTAAATATGACAAAAATGATTTCGACAATTTTAAAATCACTTCTAAGTATGTTCTAAACATCCTTTGTTCGAAAGCTAAAAATGTCAATATCGATCAAAATTTCGAGATCTCAAACTTATGAAAATGTTGATATTGATGAATATTTTTCAAAAACATTATAAAAACAAAAAATATATTTAATATCAAAGTTAACAAAGGCATCAAATTAATCTTGTACTCTAAAAAGTCATTAAATATGAAACAGGGCAAACTAGCAAAATTAGTTAAAGCTACATCAAATATTTTAAATAGGGTAATTGATTTAAATGGTAAAACTGTTGAAAATATTTTTTAAAATGTGTCTATATATAAGTGATAGAATGATAGAGCGCAGCTGATAGAAGTTTATCGTGATTTATCACTTGTCTATCACTGATAAATAATAACATTTTATAAATAAATTGAGTCATTTTTTCTTTATTTAAAAAAAAAACTCCTTTAAATATGTAAAATATATCGTGGGGCATTCATTTGATGTTGTAATGAAGAATATTTTTAAATAAATAAGATATTACTAAAAGTGTATTTTGGGTTTTTTTGTTCAGGAAAAATAAAAGGAATTTAGAAAAAATGTAAAAAAAAAAAAAGAAAAAAACACTTGGATTATTTGCTTCTTATATATAAACAAAAAAAAAAAAGTCTTTCGATTTCAAATAATGTCAAAACCTTCGGCATCCTAAGAAAACGTTAATAAAAAGTATGTGATGCACAAAGTAAGACTTCAATAATAGTAAAAATAAAGGATGAATAAACCGATTTTTTTTTTAAAAATAATGTTTTTTTAATAAATAATGATAAAAATAGGATTGGGGGAAGTAATTTCAAAAATAGGTATGTTGGGAAAGCATTGACAGATTTAGAGTAGTGAAATCGTGTACCCGGTACACGATTTCCATGTGGCATACTCGTGTATCCGGTACACGAGTACTATTTAATCCAGTCAGCTAACTGGTTGACCAGTCAAGCGAACTCGTGTATCCGGTACACGAGTTCGCTTATAATTTTTTTTTTAAAAAAGTTAATTGTTAAAACTTAATTTGCTTATAATTTTTTTTAATTGTTAAACTTAATTATNACACGAGTACTATTTAATCCAGTCAGCTAACTGGTTGACCAGTCAAGCGAACTCGTGTATCCGGTACACGAGTTCGCTTATAATTTTTTTTTTTAAAAAGTTAATTGTTAAAACTTAATTTGCTTATAATTTTTTTTAATTGTTAAACTTAATTATTAAACTTAATTATATATTTAATATATCATGAAAACATCTTGCACTCATATAAAAAAAATACCATGATATTAAATAATATTTACAATTAGTTCTTTTGAGATTTGCAATTTGAAAATGATACAATATGAGATTTAAAAACAACACTCTGGCCCTTACCCCTGGTGTTGAATCCATGCGGAGTATTTATCCTACTGCATGGACGACGTGATCGTTGTGCACAGGGAGAAATAACAGATGGGTCTGTATCAGACGACTACTTTCCCTGATACAATTCGATCACGAGGCGATTTATCTCATCAGACGGCGCTTACTATTACTGCATGGTAAGATATTTCAAATCAAACATGAAGACAACCCCCATGAGGAATAAGAGCTAGGAGGTCGTTTTTAAATCTCATATTGTATCATTTTCAAATTGCAAATCTAAAAAAAAACTAATTGTAAATATTATTTAATATCATGGTATTTTTTTGTTTTAATATGAGTGCAAGATGTTTTCATTGTAGATTAAATATATAATTAAGTTTAATAATGAAAAAAATTAAGTTTAATAATTAAATTTAACAATTAAAAAAATTATAAGCAACAAGGAAGGAATTAAGTTTTAACAATTAACTTTAAAAAAAAATAAATTTATAAGCGAACTCGTGTATGCCACATGAAAATCATGTACCGGGTACACGATTTCACTATCTAAATTTGTCAATACTTTCCCAAAACACCTATTTTTGAAATTATTTCCCCTAATTCTATTTTTGTCATTATTTATTAAAAAACATTATTTAAAAAACAATCGAATAAACCATAAAAAGATAAATAAAGGATGGATATGCATACAGATTTCAGCACGGAAAATAAAATATTTAAAAATATAATTAAAAAAAAAATCCAAAACAAATGAAATGAAACAAAACAATCAAAGTTTGCGACACAATTTGTAAACTTAAAATAGTACCTGGATTTTTCTTAAGTTACGATTGAGATTGTTGTAGTTTCAGTAAAATAATATTTAGAAAATTTAAGCTTAAATTTGAAATAGGTTTAAATATTTGATAAATTAATATAGATACATCTTATTTGAGATATAGTAACTAAAATAGAATTATAATCAAATTTTTAATTATTTTTTAATTTAAAATTCTAAATAATTATTTATTATGATAAATTTGGCTGGTTATAGATTAATTTTTAAATATTAAGAAAAATAGTTTTATTTTAAAAAATAAATATGATATATTTTTAAAAAAAATATACATTTAACTCATAAAAAATAGAAAATATATTTGGTTAGATGAGAAATGGGTAATTATATAAAATAATTTTTTTAAAATATAAAATTGAAAACTAAATATTGATTAAAAATTCTACCTAACTTAGAAAAATCTAAAATTTAGAAGGATACTACGTGAAATTAACGTGTTTTAAAATTAATTTTAACAGATTTAATTTAAATCTCTTTTACCAAACGTAAAAAGCAATTAAAGATTTTTTTTTTCAAGTGAATTTTTGACACGTTGATTGTTGATATTTTACTTCATCTTCATATTGTTCAACTTATACTAGATGCAATTTCATTCTAAAAAATTATATTTTTAAAATGTTAACATAATTTTAACAGACCAAAATAATTACTTTTTAAAAATTAAAGGACTAAAATAGAGGTTTTTAAAAATTTAGGGATCAAAATAAGATTCAAAGTTTAATGATGAAAATAAGATTTGAATCTATTAAATATATCTAGCTAACTAATTTAAGTATTTTTAAGATTTGTTTTTGTTTCCTTTGCAAATTAGCATAAGTTTTGGGAATCAATCGTTAATTGTTCTCAATTACCTGGATTGGTTTTTCTTTTTACATTTTAGGGGTTCTTTTTATTACAAGAGAATTACGGGAATGCAAACCGCAAACCCCTTGCTCGCGCTTTGGCCATTTTAGGAACTTTTAGCTGAAGATAATGCTTTTCCCGATACAATAAAGGTGTGTATTTAATTTTCACGAAAAAAAAAATATTATATTTTAATACTAAACTATGCTTTGTACTTATGATACACACGTTTTTTCATAAAATTTCTTACAAATCTCATAAGGTTATTTATTTAGTTTTAATACATAACTTGAGAAGCGAATTTAAATTTCTAATATCGTATGTTAATTGAACTGTGTACATATTGACTTGTAAATATTTGATACGTGAATTAATGATCATTAAAGAGACATTTAGAACAAATAGTGAAGTTGTTTAATCTAAGGAGTTGTTTAGTTGTGGAGGTTACGATCTAATTTTTTTTAAAAAAAAAAATTATAAAATTGATATTTTTAATCATAGAATCCAAAAATTTCTTGACCAAATAAAAAAAAGTGGAGTTAAACTATATTCCTCCAACTCTTGTTACTTTGGCGAAACATGCCCTAATAATCTAACTTGCTGACTAAGATGTGGTGGCCAAACTTTAATAAGCTTTTAGTATCGTTTTTCCAACCATCTAGCAGTTAATTCATGCATTTATTTTTTTTACAAAAAATTATTAGAATTTATTGATAGTTTTAGTTGTTATTTTTTTGTTGTTTTAAAATATTATATAGGCGTGTCTAATTTAATTTTTAAACATCATAACAGTTATTTATATATATATATATATAAAGATGTTTCTTTTTTTTAATCAACACCCTTTCAACCTATAGAAAATGCAAATAGTGTATGGAATGTCGAGATATGACAAAGGTGACCATTATTCACTCTTATTTAAATTTAAATTTAAATTGTTGGTGAAACTTGTTGTTTAATTTTACTAAAGAAAACTTAATTGTGTATTTTGGTGCATTATTTGCTTGTAATTATCTGAGCAAATATATATCGAATTTATCATAGGAGAAATTATTTTAAATGGTAAAACTGTTGAAAATATTTACAAGATATAGTAAAATTTTAGAACTATTAATGATAGACGTTGATAGACACTGATAACTTCTATCAGTGTCTATCAATGTCACTGTAGTGTCTATCAGCATCTATCATTGATAATTATAAAATTTTGCTATATTTTGTAAATATTTTGGTTCATTTTTCTATATTTAAAAACAACTCATATAAAAGAGTATTTTATTTTTAGTTGTTCAACCGGTTAATTTTTATTTAAAAACTAAATCTTATTATGATTATACCATAAACTTTTGGGTTTATGAATTTTTAAAATTTTATTTTAATCCTTAATTCAATCACACGGGGTTGTTGATACTATTACAAATTGATAATGTTGAATTCATTGATGAACATTATTGATATGTTGAATCTCATAGGTTGCTAGGAGGTGGATGTAGGGTAAGTAAGTATATATTTTGCAAGAACTCTTGATAGATAAAGATTATCCAAAAATCTTCCAACTATGTGTAATAAGAAAAGAAAACATTTTTGTAATTAATATAACAACTAAAATAATTTATTATTTAAAGCACTTTTAAAAAATGTAAGATATAAAAAAATCTTTATTAAAAAAAAAAATATATTTTTTAAAAAACATAAATTAAAAGTTATGGTTTGAATATTGTTTTATTTTAGTCCCTAAACTTTTAAAAATATTCGTTTTAATTCCTAAACTTTTAAAAAGTGTTTTTTAGTCTTTGCTATATTAAAATTTTGTTAACTCTTTAACAAAATGGCGAAAGAACTTGTTTTTTTTTTTAATGACTAGGCTACCAAATAAGTTAGCTAGACTAAAAATCTAGAGTTTCAATTTTGAATAATGTGGCAAAGTAGGAGAATCTAAAAAAACATTTTTAGTTCAAAATTTTGCTCGTTCAATATTTTGGTGTGTTGGTTGTTGACATTTTACATCACTTTCATCTTGATCAATACATCTAGAGCCTAGTCATTGAAAAATAGAAGCTCTCGGATATTTCTATTGAAAAGTTAATATAATTTTAATAGTAGAGACTAAAATAAATACTTTTTAAAAGTTTAGGGACTAAAACGAATGTTTTTTAAAGTTTAGAGACAAAAATAGAACAATATTCAAAGTTCAGAGATTAAAATATGATTTAAACTAAAAGTTATTAACCCCATATCCCTCATTCATCTCCCTTCTATATATAGGGTGGCAGATGTCATCTTCACCTGTGAATCACCACTTAAATAACTTCTTCGGGTATATATAATTACAAATTTAGTCCCTGAATTTTGAAATTTGTATCTATTTGATCCCAACATTTTAAAAAGTATCAAATAAGTTCTTAATTCAATTTTGTGTCTAATAGGTGTCTGACAAACTTAAAATTTTTAAAGATTAATTGATCAACGAGATCTTAATTTGAATTTATGTCTAATATGATAACTTTGAAGTTTTAATTTATTGTTTAAAGGATCTAGATCCATGAATTAAAAATTAAAAGAAAAAAAAAGACGAAAGCTAAAACATGAAAATCATATTTGATAACTATTTGATGATTTTTGGATTTCGGCTTATGAAATCTATGTCTATTTTTTCTCAATATCACTGATTCTCCTATTTCGTAAGTAAAAGAGTTGAATTTTAGTCGTATTCCAAAAAAAAAAAAAAAAAAAAATTTCAAAAGCCATTTTGTTTTAGTTTTAAAATTTTGTGGCTTGGTTTTTAAAACATCAGTAGAAAATTAAAAAAAAAAAAAGAATTAAGAGTTGAAAGAGGTGTTTATAGGTTTTATCTTTTTATTAAAAAAAATCAAATTATTACCAAACAGACAAACAAAGTTTAATTTTGTAATTTTGAAAGTTGGGAGACTAAATGGACACCAAAATTAAAGTTGAGGGATTAAATGTATAATTTAATCTTTTTTTTTTTTTAATACAATTAGGGTAAGGAGATTCGTACTATAAACCTTATGATTTGTAGTACGATTGTACATCAATTGAATTATACTCGATTTTGGCTTATTGAACCTATTATTTACATTATCATAAGGTTCAAAAATATATATATGAATTATATATTTTTGAGTTGACAAAAATATAGTTCGGTTTCTACATGATTGGGGAAATGTGGGGTCCTCATACCAAACCCTTCTCTTTGTTAAAAAAAAAAAATAAAATACAAGTCAACACTCCAACTTGGTTCCCTTGGTTTGATACTCACAATTTTCACTTTCCCCCGTGATTAAAAGATTCTCCCTTTTCCCTCACAACCAAACAAAATGGAGAACCGCGTTTTATTAGCAGCAAACTTTGAATTTTATACCCTCACAATCCCACGTCTCTCTCACATGCACACCATTCTAATCTAATTTCTCTTTTTTCCCCTTTTTTTAAGTTTAATTTAAAAACAATAATAGTTATAATAATAATATTATTATTATTAATTTGATTATTTCTGGTCTATAAATAAATCAGATCAGCAGAGCAAAAAGCCTCACACTCTAAGCTTCATATTCTTCTTCTTCTTCTCTAATGGCGTCCATTATTTCTTATCTTTTCATTGCTCTTTCCCTTTTAGCTTTCTCAGCCAATGCTCAGCTCTCGTTTGGCTTCTACGCAAAAAGTTGTCCCAGACTCGAGTCAATTGTTCGGGCTGGTATGACCAAAGCTGTTAACAAAGAAAAACGTATGGGAGCTTCAATCCTTCGCTTGTTCTTCCACGACTGCTTCGTAAATGTACGAGAAAGGAAAATCTTTTATTTATTTATTTTTTAATTTTAATTTTTTAGATTTTTAGTACAAAATTACAATATTGTAATTTTTTTTAGAGTTCATTTTGAAGAGTGGTTTTCAAGTGGTTTTGAGTGGTGAAGGTAACTTATTTGATGAAGTTTTCGTTTTTATTTTTCTTGTTTTAAAATTTATGTTTGCTTTTTCTAATTAGAAAGAAAAAAATGTTTTTAAGAACTTACCCTTCCTTTAATTTTTAAAATTTGGTTTGATTTTAAAAAATATTGATAGCAAGTGAATAGAAAAAATAATCATTAGTGTTTTTAAGTTAATTTTTTAAAATAAAAAATAAATAACAAAATAGTAATCAAACAAAACTATATAATAGCTTAATTCAATAAGTCATGTTTGAAAGAAAGTGGATTCCTAATTACTTTTTTAAATTCAGGGTTGTGATGGTTCTATATTATTGGATGATACTCCAACATTTAAGGGTGAAAAAAATGCGTTTCCAAACAGAAATTCAGCTAGAGGCTTTGAAGTAATTGATGATATTAAAACTCAAGTCGAAGCTGCTTGCAATGCCACCGTGTCATGTGCTGATATTCTTGCTCTTGCCACCCGCGATGGGGTCGTTTTGGTAATTTCTATCATTCTTTTTTATTATTTTAATTTTAGTCTTAAAAAAAGGTTGTAATCCTACGTAAATCCATTTTATCTCATGTAAGATTACAGCTATTTTTTAATAAGTTTATTATAGTACGTGTAAAAATATTTTAAACAACTTGATAACTTTTTCCTTTTCATTTTCAAAGCAGGAAAAAAAAAACGGTTCAATCAATCGTCTTATTATTTGCATTATATATATATCCTGAAATATTTAATTTATTGTTGACTTTTTCATGCATGATTATGTTACATGCAGTACGTACAAAATAAGATTAGATCATTCATTTTTTTTTTTCATATTTTACAAAGGAGAAAGAAAGAAATCGTATAATAATTTATTTGTCAATTATGTTGAAACAAAAATTAATTTATTATAAAACCGAAGATGTTGGTAATTTTTCTAAAAAGGGCATTTCAAACTCACTATCAACAACTTTTTTGATTAGCTTGGAGGGCCAAATTGGGCTGTACGTCTCGGTCGAAAGGACTCGAGGACAGCAAGCGAGAGCGGAGCGAACAACAACCTTCCGGGACCAGCCTCCGACCTCTCGACACTCATCTCGATGTTCACTGCTCAAGGCTTCACTGCCCGTGAAATGACAACCCTCTCCGGCGCTCACACTATAGGCATGGCCCAATGTCAATTCTTCCGAACTCGCATCTACAATGAAACCAACATCGATCCCGCCTTCGCCACCCAGCGGCAAGCCAACTGTCCGTTCAACGGCGGCGACAGCAACTTGGCCCCTCTTGACTCAACCAACACTGTGTTTGACAACAAATATTACGTAGACTTGACTAATAGGCGCGGCCTGTTTCATTCGGACCAACAACTCTTCAACGGTGGTTCACAAGATGCGTTGGTTCGGACCTACAGTAGAAATCCCATTATCTTTAAATCGGATTTTGTAAATGCGATGATCAAGATGGGGAATCTTGCTCCTGCGAGTGGAACCATCACTGAGATTAGAAAAAATTGCAGGGTGGTGAATTAATTAATCTTAATTAATTAATAGTTAAATAGTAAGAACAAATATAGATAATAGTTACAAAATAAGAAAAGATGCTTTTCCAAAGGGATTTAGGATAAAAATATATATTTTCTTTTCTGTTTGTTCTTGATTTTCTCCGTGTTGTAGAATATAATTTCTACCAACTGAAGGATTAAATGCCAAAATAATAGTGAAACTTAATTTTGCTTTATAGTTCTTGACTCATTGATCCCAGCTCTTTAATTATATATTGAAATCGCCTCCTTATTTATTAATTGCAATATGCCCCTTAAAATTCCTTTGACGTACACGGTACAAATACTGCGTTTTTTTTTTTTTTTTTTTTTAAATATGAAAGGACATATACTAATATACACATTCGATATACACATACGAATCAATATTAATTATATAATCACGTGACAACTCTATTTTTAATTAAGGTGACAATTATTGCTTTGATGGTCAAAATGTATACTAAGCTCCTTTAGTGGATGGATCATATAAAACTTTATTTTCCATAATTGGATTATACAATATTTTAAGTGTATACGTGTTATCGTATAAAACCATACAAAATATAAAAATGAGTAATACTTGAGCGACGATTGCATTGCATTCATCTTATTGCAGTTTCATTCTATATGATAAAAATTGAAAATTTCAAAAATAATTTTTGGAAAAGTAAATAAAAGTTAACCATCATGGATTAACTTAATGATAAATATGGTAAATTATGACAACATGACTTTATTAAAAGTATCTGAGATTTAATATTTTACCAATTTTCTGTTGACACTCAAATGGTGTATATTAGGCAGGTTATCTCAAGTTATCCCTAAACTACTTTCATATTATGGTTGTATTAGATATTTTTCGAATAGTAGACCAGCCTTTTCATAATTTGCCTTGCGGCCGTTTCTACAAAAAAAAATTCTTTATGCGCCTTTTAAAGTTGCTGCTCGCTGGTGAATCTTTGACAACTTTAACTAAAGGACTTCAAGTCTGAATTAAACTCTTATAATTTGTTTTAAATTATATTTGTACTTTTAACTCGTGCATGATCTACAATATATTTTAGAAAAAAGAATATTAATTTACGCTCTTAAACTTTTAAATAATTTGCAATCCCTTCATTTACATTATATTAGAATAAACATTGTGTGAGATTTTTATCGATTAAATCTCTAGACTTTTTTCTTTTTCTTTTAATATCTGCGAGTGTTTGGGTTGACTTACGCCCACCTCAACTAATTTCATGAGACAACCCACCTAACCCTACAACATTTGAGTGTTAAGGAAACAGGTAGAATTTTTTATTTTAGGTAGGTAGGCACCATAGATTGAACATATGAGGGTGTTTGGGGCGCTAAGTTGTATAGGATGTCTGGAGCTCATATGTTTGGAGAATTCAGATGTTTGTGAAATTCATATGTTTGTGTTTGGGAGTATGAAGTTGTTTTGTCTGAATTGACGTCTGTGTTTGGGGGTGCAAAGTTGTTTTGTCTGAGTTCATATGTCTATGTTTGAGTGTGCAAAGTTCATATATCAAGGGTATTTGATGCAATTTTTTTACTCTAAAATAATCTACTTGTATGAACACTATTTTTTTTTTTAAAAAAGAACTTTTTTATTCAATAATCGTACCCATCATAGTTTGAATAGAATATTTATTGCAATGTTTTTCTTCTTTTTAATCTTCAAATATGGTATATAGTTCAATTTTGAATCATTCATTCCAAACCTACTTTTTTAGACAAAGCCAATGGATTTTACAATTTTCATTTAATTGAATTGTTAAGTTCGACCAAATTATTTGGATTCATTTTACGAATAAAATGGAGATAAAAATGAAGTCAAACCACCTCAAAAGATATATATAATATGATGACCCTATACATGTTACAAAACTATGCATCTTTATCTATGGGCCACATTCCACGGCCCATATGTATGAAGCACAATATATATATATATATATATAGAGAGAGAGAGAGAGAGAGAAACACAATATATATATATATATATATATATATATAGAGAGAGAGAGAGAGAGAGAGAGAGAGAGATTTATGTATGTATATATGTACATATGTGTGTATGTATGTATGTACACATAGATATATACATAACATAACATAAGTTAGAGTCAATTAGTCTTGCCCAACATGCACATGCAATACCTTCCTCTTAACTGCAGGGCAATGGATAAAAAATCGTTTGTTCTCTGAAAATCATTAACGAAAAGATCTGTAAGGGCCAACTGATCATTCTCATCCAGACCCTCAATTTGGTTGACGTGTTCAATGACTTCATATTGTCTCCTAAACTCTAACTCATATTTCTCTTTTTACGATTGGACAAGTTTCTCCATTTGACTTTCTTGGATGTCCATCTTGTTCGTACATTATCAAGCATTTCTAATTTGAAGGGAGTTCTCTTGCTTTTGCTTCCTCTCGTATTGTTGCTTAGTCCGACAAATCTATCGGTAGGTGTTCCTAAGAAAATCTCATCCATGTCATCAACTGTCGATATGTTCACATCAGGTAGATTTTCTTGGTGCTCATAATCCTATGATCTCAACCCAACATTTTCCATATGTTCAGCTATTTCAAATGCTTAATCATGAGGAGTCTAACAACCTTAACAAGTAATAAGGGTGAAAAATGGAAGATGAGATTCGAATTAGAATGAAACAAAACCAATTAATCAAACAAATGGAGCTCACTAAGCAAACAAAAATCGAAAAATGGAACATGGCATGAGCAAGTAAAATGAAGCAGAACCAATTAATTAAACGTTGGCATTGAAATGCAACATAGAATGGAAATAAATAAAGATAGGGAATCTTTTTATCAAAAAATTAAAGACAAAAGAAAAAAAGGATGAAAAATCAAACATTGAATGAGATGGAAAGTCAGAACAGACAATTAACTCTCCAATTTCTCAAAAATAATCATGTACTAGGAGTACTCATAATCAGCTTGTTAGGATTCAGAAAACAAACTTGAGTTGGTTGGCATTTTCCCCCATCGGGCTCCAATGACTTCAACCAGCCCCCTACCGTGCATTCGACTATTGACAACCAGAACAACATTGAAGCGACGAGGGATTTGGTTGGGGTTTTCATTGGAGCGACGAGGAAGAAAGGGGGTTTGAAAAGGTTTAAAAGGGCCAGATATGAAAATCAACAGACATTACAAATAATAATTGACATAAATCGATCTATTTGAAAGTATACGGATGAAAAAGTAACATGTATTGACGCACGAAGATGAAAATCAAACGGAGAAAGCTTCAGATAGGACAGATTTGAAAGGAAGAGTGAAGGTTGCGTGAGAGGGAAGAGACAACATTTTAGATAGAACAGATGAGGGAAGAGTACACATGTGATGAGAGATGAGGGAAGAGTGAAGAGTCGATTGAGAAAGATAAGAGAGGACGAAGATGAGAGGAGATTGAAGAATCGATTGAGAGAGATGAGGGAAAACTACATGAGAGATAGGATGTTTACCAAACACTATTTCCAACTCATTATGGTTGGATAAATTAAATGGGTGAGAAATCATGTTGAGCTTGAAGAAAATCGGACATGAGGATTTCCACGAGCAGCGGAATGATCGTTCCAAATTACATTCGTATTTGAATATAAACAATTACAATCACGAAATGGAAACTAACTGGTAAGGCATACAATGAAATTACAACATAATTTTAATAAGACCAAGGGATAAAATTAACATACCTTTGAAGATTCATCTTCAATCTCCCTTGATCACGAACGATCGTACAATCAACAACACAACACTCATGAACGCTCAATCACTACGACCGCTACACTGCAAGATCATAGCAATCACGAATACAACGAACTCCAAGACCACGAACACAGTGAACGACCTCCAAAAACCTCGACTATGTTGAGTTAAGTACGACACCACCACAATGGCTACCTTGGTATTCTTGGTGTGGGAATCCAGAAGTGTGGGCTCTGTATGGACTTGGTTAAAGGAAGAGATTGGAGAACGAACAATTGTGTAAACAATTGAGCAAGTGGGAGATAGGTCTATCGTATAGATGATGCCCAATCGTTTAGAAGAAGCTCCGTGATTGTTTAGCAAAAGTTGAACGATCGTTTAGCTAAAAGCCACCTGAGTGAATTATCGTATAGAAACACTCCACGATCATCTAGTCTCTCTTCAGCCGTCGTTTAGTAAATCTAATTCACTTAACAGCCACCGTGAGTAATTTTCGAGAATAGAAACTCTCACTTCAACATTACTAAATTTAGGAAAACATTTTTCCTTTTATCTCACAGTTACCATGAAAACCACTAATAACCTCCCACTCAATTGGTTATTAGACAAAAAAAGATAATTATCCAATAATTAATATTATTATAAATATATATGATAACTAACTTACCATAGTATATATATAACTTATAGTTTTAATATTTCATCTCATGAAACATATAAAACATAGCTCTTTTTCTACTTCATGGCACTCAATGTAAATCTCATTTACATTAATCCTCCACTTGATATATCTCAAATATCATACCGATCATACCATATATAATTGAATTACCTCTTGTCAATTTGAAAATTCAAATCAGCACCAAGAACTGATTCTCAACTTGAATCCATTGAGCTACCAAGGGGACCTTATGAACCTGTAGCTCGAAGCTCCAACGGTACGTGAATAACTGACTAAACTCTTTAGTCACGGGATCAGCCATCCATTAATTGCCAGATACTTCATTAAAAACCGACAGTTGAACTCTCCTTGCCATAGATATATTATGCGTCCATATCAACCAATCAACAGTGCGATAACCCTTCACAGATCGCTCGTAAGTACAGCTGGGCCAATAACCATTATGCCCCAATAGTTACATCTAACTCTTTAAGTACCACTGATCCCTCTAATGAACATAAGTCATAGTCCTACTATGACTAAGTCCTCTCTTCTAAAGAGAAGCTGTGGCCACTATGTTTAAGCCATGGAATCAGCCCTTAAGGGAGTAATCTATCTACTTATCCCTACTTCGGGGAAGAAGTGAATTCTATCTTGTGTAACTGAGTTTCTAGCTCCCAAGTCAGACAAGTCCCCAAAAAGGTAGGCATGTTGAGTTGGCAATCTGGCCACTCTCACTCATACTAATCAAAGGACCACCCTCAAAGGCAGAAGTCCCCAAAACACTCAGGATTAAGGTCATGTCACCTATGGTCGTTTAGGTGAGATTTAAGTCTCCAGTATCAACGGCGTTATATACAGAGACGAATCATCTCGTAGTCCGGTTTTATACAAACTCTTTGCAAGGACACCTCCGCTCGCATGTCTCCACATGAATGGTCAGGATCTACCATCTGTAGTAGTTCACAACACTTGCAAACCTCTACAAAGCAGGCCGTATCCGTAGTGTCACCAGGATCAGGTATCCCACCTTAATCCTTATATTATAGACCTATTTAGTTTATCATTTAGGCATGATCTACTTGTATATCTCATATACATGCTTAAGTTTACATACGATAACCATGGAGCTTTGTTTATTGGATATGAGTAAATGCCAGATAAAATAACTCTTATTTTATTCATAACAATGTGTATAAATTACAAACAACGAAACTTCGAGAGAATTAGGACACCAATCCTAACAATCTCCCACTTGTCCTAATGCCTCAGAAGACTAATGTACAATACAAGATACATACATGTACAATATACAATAAACTAAGGCATACCCCAGTATCATCTCCCACTTACCCTAGAGAAGATTCCGCATGTCCCGTAAACCCAGACTCTCCAGATGACCCTCGAACACTTTAGCCGTGAGAGCCTTTGTAAAAGAATCAGCGACGTTGTGTTCCGATGCGATCTTCATGACTATCACATCACCGCGATGCACAATTTCCCTGATCAAGTGGTATTTTCGTTCTATATGCTTGCATCGACGATGATTACGAGGTTTCTTCGAATTTTCCATAGCCCCGTTGTTATCACAATAGAGAGTGATAGGTAAATCCATATTTGGAACAACTTCTAGATCGGTAAGGAATTTCCTCAGCCAAACAGCCTTTTTAGCTGCTTCACAAGCGACTATGTATTCGACTTCCATAGTGGAGTTTGCGATGCATCCTTGCTTGAAGCTTAACCACACTACAACCCCTCCATTCAGAGTTTGTGTATCCTGTAAGGAGCAGATCCTTATATCTATACACGAGCATGTAGTCCCTCGTTCTCTCCGAAGATACTTGAGGATCGTCTTGACCGCCATCCAATGATCAAATCCTGGATTGGACTGATACCGATTGATAATTCCTACTGCATAGCAAATGTCGGGTCTGGTACACAACATGTATACATTAAGCTTCTAACAGATGAAGCATCGGAAATCCATCTCATCTCCTCAACTTCGTGAGGTGTCTTAGGACATTGATCCTTAGACAAAACGATTCAATGCCTGAAGGGTAACGACCCCTCTTGGATCCTGCATCCTGTATCCGATCAACATTTGATCGATGTACGATGCTTGAGATAAGGCTAACCACTTGTTCTTACGATCTCGAATGATTTGGATCCCTAGAACATCCTGTGCCTCACCCAAATCTTTCATTTGGAATTGGGCAACTAGCCACTTTTTAATGTTAGTCAGATACCCTACATCATTCCCAATGAATAGGATATCATCCACATACAGTACTAGGAAAGCTACTGAGCTGTTGACGGTCTTCTTATAAACACAAGGCTCATCAACATTCTGATCAAAGCCAAACGACCACAGTGTCAAATCTAATTTTCCATGATCTAGATGCTTGTTTCAGCTTATAAATAGACCTATTAAGTTTGCAAACTCTTCGCTTTTGATCTGGATATACGAACACCTCTGGTTGAGTCATGTAGGTGGGCTTCTCAAGATTACCATTAAGAAAGGCAGTCTTGATGTCCATTTGCCATATCTCATAATCATAAAATGTGGCTATGGACAGAAGTATCCTAATAGACTTAAGCATGACAACAGATGAGAAAGTTTCCTCATAGTCCACTCCCTCAACCTGGGTATAACCTTTTACCATGAGTCTAGCCTTACAGGTATTTACATTTCCATCTATACCTCTCTTTCATTTATAGATCCACTTACACCCTGTAGGTCTTACCCCATCAGGTAGTTCCACAAGCTCCCAGACGTTATTGAAGTACATAGACTCCAGCTCCTGGTTCATGGCTTTAATCCATTCATCCTTGTCAACATCCTCCATTGCTTTCCTAAAAGACAATGGATCCTTAACCTCATCATTAGAAATGATGTTCTAGGCTTCAGTTAAACCCTGTAGCGATCTGGGGGGTTTATAACCCTCTCACTACATTGAGGCAGTCTCAACTCTTGAGCCGGCTGACTACATGCACTGACCTCAACAACTATTGTTGAACCCTTAATAGTCTCAGTCTCACTAAAAATCTCATGTAAAACAAGCTTACTTCATGGCTTATGATCCCTTATGTGGTCTTCTTCCAGGAAGATAGCATTTGTAGAAACAGACACTTTGTTCCCACTCGATCCATAGAAATATCCACCCCTCATTTCCCTGGGGTAGCCTACAAAGAGGCAAACTTTCGAACGTGATTCCAATTTCTTCAGGTTAGTCACAAGCACATGTGGCAGATACCCCCAAATCTTGAAGCGGCATAAACTACCTTTATGGCCTCTGCACAACTCAAAAGGTGTTTCAGAAGCATTTTTCGAGGAAACGTTGTTCAGAATGTAGCATGCAATCTCCACTGCAAAACCCCAAAACGAGTCTGGAAGATGTGCATAACTCATCATAGACCGAACCGTATTCAACAAGGTTCTGTTTCTCCTTTTTGATACACCATTCTGCTGAGGTGTACCTGGGGCTGAGAGTTGGGATGCAATCCTATGTTCTATCATATAGTTCTGGAATTAGAGGTCCATATACTATCCATCACGATCAGATCGTAGTGTTTTTTATCTTTTTATCTAACAAGTTTTCAACTTCAGCCTTATACTCCTTGAACTTGTCAAGGGCTTCAGATTTACGTTACATTAGGTAGAGATACCCGTACCTTGAATAATCATCTGTGGAAGAGATCAAATATTCATGCCCACCTCGAGCCTTAACATTCATCAGACCACAGGTCATAATGTACAAACTCCAAGGCTTCCTTGGCTCTGTAACCTTTTCCAGTAAAAGGTCGCTTGGTCATCTTGCCTTCAAGGCATGGTTCACACACCGACAATGAGTTTTCTTCTAAACTCTTCAGAAATCCACTTTTCTCCAACTGCTCAATCCTATTGAGGTTGATGTGACCTAACCTCAGGTGCCAAAGATAGGCATTTTCCTTATGAGAAACCTTTAGTCTTTTAGCTGTTGTTGCCGTACTGAACATTTCAGTGTTAAACAAGGCTTTTATGACTAATGACCTTAGTACATATAAGTTACTTTCCATTGAACCAAAACCAATCTCTATTCCATTCTTGAAAATAAACACTTTATTCTTAGAAAAAGAGACGGTATAACCTTGTTCAATGAGACAAAAAAAGTTTCTCTTGATATGAGGAACTACGAAAACATTATCCAGTAACAGATAGCGTTTCTTATCCAAAAATAACTTCAGCCTACCTACAGCAACAACTAAAACAACCTCACCAGTATCGATACGAATAGTCATCTCTCCCTATGGTAACGTTTGACAGGAACTAAATCTTTGGTAAGAGGAACTAACATGATTAGTAGCACCTGAATCTATATCCAGGAAGAATCATCATTCTCTACTATACACGTCTCCAAGACCAATAAATCACATTTACTGTCTTTAGACATCCTCCTCTTTTGGAGAGTAGTGGGATCAGTATCAGAACCTAAATAATCTCCAAGTTCCATTTTAGAGAACACTTCTCTTCTATGAACTTCAACAGAATCAAGAACATTTGCTTTCTCTTCCTAGAGTTTAATTTGGGAACTGGCACTACTGGTTTTGTCATCCATCCCTCTGTGCTCGAAAAGTAAGAACTGATGTTCAAACAAATCTTGCAACGAGTCCATGATCTTGCATGCAATGACCATGTTTATTAACCCCGTACTCCATTTTTCCTACATAAGTGAGTAACAAGTGTGTTAAGTAAAATTATGAAAGGAGGTAAAGAAGGTAGGCCGATGGAGGAAGAAAATTCTAAGTGTTAGAAATACTTAGTCAAGGGTGAGTTTTAGATAATATAACAAGTGAAAACTTGCTAAGTATGGAAGCAAAGTGTAGGCATGCGTTGATAGAGAAGTGTGGATGCATGGGGTTGCGTGTTTAACAACCAAGGCTTGTAGAGGTTAAGTATTGAACGCAAGGGTAAACTATGCATTGGTACTAAGGATGAATGCATGGGTTGAAAGGCATGATGCGTTGATAAGGCTTGTGGCAGCCTCAAGTGTGTGCGAGCAAAGGCGCTAGACGATCTTGTAGCAGATGAGCGACGCTATACGATTGGGTAAGCGATCGTCTAGTAAGTGAACGACACTACACAATGAGGTAGGCGATCGTGTAGGCGGGCGCTGGGCAATCATATAGTAAATGCGCGAAGAGCTAAGCGATATGGTAGGCGATCGTGTAGTAATTGCACGGAGCTGAACAATGCGCTAGACGATGTAAAGGATCGCGCTAAACGATGGCGCTACGCATTGGACGATAGCGTAAGTGACACTACACGATCGGCATCAGCGCTAGATGATGAGCTGCATGATAAGCGCTAGACTATAGACATTGGGCGCTAGACGATAGGCACTGGGTGCTAGATGATAGGCACTGGGCACTAGATAGGTGCTTGGTTGCTAGACGATAGACGCTGAGCACTAAATGATGAAGTATGCGATGCACGCTAAATTTATATTATGAGGTGAAGGCCTAACGTGGGTTATGAAGGAAGGGAAGGAAAAACAAATTAATTGAAGAAACTGAATAATGGAAATTGGCCAAAACAGGGGAGATGGAAGGAAGTATAAAAGGGAGAAGAACTTCAGAAGCTCGGTATTGGAAAATGAATTGAGCAAATTAAGTGAGATCAATGTCGTTTGAAAGTTGGGAGGATCTAGTTTTTGAGGTTGTTTTGCCAGAGAAGGGCCTCACATGGAGAATAGCAAAAAGTGAAGAATTTGTAGAAGGGGCAGATTCTCAGATTAACCAAAGTCCAAAGTAAAGATTGGAAGCTCCAGGACAAACTACAAGGCATTTTTGGCTTATATTTTGAAGGTAAGAAATTGTAGAAGGAAGTTTCTTAAAAAGAGTCCTGGATTTTGAGTTATGAATTTTTGAAGTTGAAATAGGGAATCGGTGTGTAAGCAGGCAGCTCACCATTGAGAGGGAGAGCGAGAGCGAGATAAGAAAATAAGCGAGAGCGAGAGTGAGTTAAGAAAGAGGAGGATCTTGCTAAGGATGAAAATCTCACTGGTTTTGCGCTGAATCTTGCTAGAAGTCACAAATCTCGCTCATGAGGGTGATATCGCTGATAATGATCATCTTACGAGTAAAACTGTTTTGTTGGTGAAAGTTTCATTAGTAAGTGAGCTACCTGAAGCTTTTTGCTGAGAATACTAAGGAATCTAACCAGGGATTATGTCCTTTCAGGCCAAGAAGAGCTAGGAGAGGAATATAAACCGTTTATGAGCCCCGATGAGCTGTGAATGACTATAAATGATTTATAAATGGTTTATAAATATTTTAATAATCCATGCTTTATTGACACTTATCTTTATGTTGGTTATTTTACAAGAAGTTCCAAGCAATGCATTTCTCTAAAGTTTATAAATGCATGCTAGTTACAAAGTTTATGAAATATACTTTGGTACAATGGTTGAACCATGGTAGTTTTCAAAAGGAGATTCTATGACATGTTTATGTTACAAGTATTTGTATTATGATTTAAAGCATATGTGCTCTTAATGTTGTTGAGCATGCGTTAGTAAATGATGTTCTTGTGAAAACTATGATTTATGAGATCAAGCTTTCAGTTAGCATGTTTTATGAAAATGTTTTCCTATCAGGTATTTTTTAGCTTAATACTGAAGTACAAGGAGAAGGTATTCGAGCTGTACTACCAAGTTTCAGTTATGTTATGATTCTGATGCTAAAGTACATAGAGAAGGTATCAGAATAATTCACTTAGTTCAGTGATAAGCAATGGTACCCTGCGTTAGTTATGATCCTTGACATCAGGATCCAGTTTGTTCTATGTGCAAGTATGATAATTAATCAGTTCAGTAGGATTGAACCACGAGGGTTCTTTCCTAGCATTGGCTGTAAGGTGCTGAACAAAAGGGTTCTCACCCAAGCCCAAGCTTATGTTTGAGAGGTCGAACAAAAAGGTTCTCTCTTAAACATGATACCCGACGATAAGATTGAACCACGAGGGTTCTTTCCTAGCATTGGCTAGAAGGTGTTGAACAAAAGGTTTCTCACCCCAGGCTAATGTTTGAAAGATTGAACAAAAGGATTCTCAATATGATATCCGATGTTGAGATTGAACCACGAGAGTTCTTGATAACGGGCAAAAATGCACGTTATCATAGTGCTAAATCCTTAAACAATTTAAATTGCATCCATTAAGCATAAATTTTATCATATTACGGTCGCATGCGTCCAATGCATTAGAGCAGTTGATCTTTATATTTTGTGCAGAATAATGCGTTAACACAATGCAAAGAATGCGATCATAGGAATACATTAGTCGAGCGCAACTTCACCGCAAGACTTTGCGTTGATCGTGCTCGCAAACATCCACCCAAGAAGAATCACCGCAACATGGTGGACGCATCCGGATGAAAGGACAATTAATATCGATGGGACAGAAAGCTGACGACAACCGAATCCAAATTAAGTTGACAACCGATAATGGTCACAAAGTACATCCAGCTTTATCGGTGACAATTATCTGGCGCATCAATCAGGAATTAAAGTTGTCCCATCTGTATAACCAGGAGAGAGAAGCCGCCCTTCACCTTTGATGCCCTATAAATACCAAGTACATTCTTCAGAGAAGGGGTTAAGCAGTCGATTATTTCACATCACTTTACAAGTTCACACCTCTGTTCATAGTTTTCTTTTCCATTTTACGGCGGAGTTAGAAAAGAGTGGTGACACCGGAGATCGTCCAAGGCGGCTCGAGATAGAACCTTGGGGCGTAAGAGCAGAGAGCCGGTTGAATCTCGCAAAAGCAAGAATATATTTAGAGCACGAGTAGAACAGTGTAACGCCTGGTGGCAAGAAATTGCTCCATACTCTTTACTATACTTACATTGTTATTCTGTACTTCATCTTATATCTATTCAATGGAAGTTCTATTTCTACATCTGCTCACTCTCTTAATACGCATGAGTAGCTAAATTAGTTGAATGGGTTGAGAGGAACTAAGCTAACATGATCTAGGAAGTTCATTGCTTGCGATTGTCTTGTTTTATGTTGTGCAAATTGCCCTTTTAGAGTTACTCGTGAGAGAATCTAAAGAAGAAACCTAATGTCTCGAGAGATCTAGGTTAGAAGCTGGTCTCGAAAGAGCAAGATTAAACTTGCATAAACAAGAGATAGAGACTTAGAGATAAACTCTATTTGTCAACTTGCATCATCCTAGGAATAGGAATGATATTATGTGGTCGCATATTTGTGTGAATGTCGTGCTATCGTCGCATAAATAGAGATAGAGGTTTATGTGTAAACCCTTGTAGACTTATCACATATTTATCGCATGCGTTCTAGCCTTAGAAGCCGTGGCATTCACGCCGAGAGGTGGTTTACTATTGTATGCATGTTGCACGATCGTAAAGCATGAACGCATTTTAGGGAGTGTTAGCTGAAACTCTTCTCAACCCGTTCAACGCATATTCATCGTATTTTCTGTTTACCAACTCTTTTCAAACTCTGCCGCATTTATTATTGCAACAACCGCCAATATTTGTTTATTTCACTAGTTACTACAAGTTTTCATAAAAATCTCCAACGCAACTATTTTCACAAGTCTTTGTGTTCGACCCTGACAGGAAACTCAGAGGAATTTACATTTGGATTCCGCTGGGGAAGCTTGAGTGCACAATGCTATCCATCAACACATATCATCCATATTTTCCACACCTCATAAATCTAAGCATCAGTTCTCTCTCAACCGAGAATCAGTTTAGCTATGTTTTCAGATACAATGGTTTTAAAAGTTTTATGTACATGTTTTCTTGGCATGTTTTAGTTCCAGTATTATGTTTTCTAGCTTTCAGTTTAAGCATGAGATTTATGTTTTTATTAAGTCACTCACTGGGAGAGTAGCTCATTCTTTCAAATATTTTTCTTTTCCCAGGTAGTGGTTATCTCCCAGAGGTTAGCTGTATGTAACCGATCAAACTAGAGGTATTAAACCGAAATACTAACAAGTTGCTGAAAACAAAAATACATTGACCTATGTTAGGTTTTAAGCAAATACCCGTTGAAAAAACATACAACATCCAATAAGGTTTAGCAAAACTAACATGAACCTTGTGTGACATCTAGTTTCGCAATGATGCTTCAAATGTTTAGGACAAAAGCCGCCAAAGGGAGGTCAATTATGCTTCCTCTGAATTGAGAAATTCTCAACCAGTCCTTTATACCAGAACAACTCTTGCTCCTATAACAACTAGCCATCATTGATTTGGTCAAGAGATCCTTAACTTACATAATAATTTCCCGTAAGTGTGACCCGCCATTTTAGGAAGTGTGACCCACCATTTTAGACCCTAGAGATCTGCCCCAAGCAGCCAATCTAAAGGGAAAAAATCCGATTAGGGCAAAACCTAAAGCGACCCTATCCATTTCTGGAGTTCACTTTGATCTTGACCAACTGCACAAAACCCATCCGATGAGGGACGCTCCTAGGGCGCCACGAGGGAGTAGAGAATTATCTCACGGTGTGAACCAATGAGAAAGATCGTAGGACGTGTTGACACACACCCTTCACCCACTTATTATAAACACTCTCTCTGTCCACCTTTATATTGACTCATGAAAACACCATCTGAAGGGGGATGCTCCTAGGGCACCATGAGGCCAAGCATGAATCTCACAGTGTAAACATTCAGGGAGAAACATGAATGGAATCATTGACATATCAGATACATCTCTTCCTCTCACTGAGTATTTTATAACCTAGGATTTAGTTTACTTAGAAAAAATATGGCTAAGAATTTTAACTCAGTCACTTTTTAGGTTTGCCCAAGAGTAACTTTTACCTTGGATAGTTGAAACAACTTTTGATCATCATCCATTAAACTTTTTAATGGAGTCTTTGACCAACTGTCGCATGCTTGTAGAAAATCTATCTAATTCACCTTTCCAGGTAGGTTCCCAGTTAGGGGTGTTCTATTTCCATCATCTTAAGTACCCCAACCTAAATAGAACCCGCCTAAGATAAAAGGTCCCTTATAGATTGATTTGATACAATTTTAATCTTTTATACCAATCAGTTTAATCCAATTAAATCGATTTAGAAAGATTAAACTAGGTTGATAATCCCATTAGAACCTTTGAACTTAGGTCTATCTCAATCCAATTTTAAAATCCTTTTAAAACATGAGTTCACCCTAAGTTCGCATGCAACTCTTTCTCATCGATTTTTATTCTAATTTCTATTATAACTCTTATAACATAAACAACCAAAATCAACCATAACGAAAAGCTAACACATACAAGGCATTCATAACGCTTATAAACAGCCTAAGTATCATGCTCCATGCAATGTTCATTCATTGCTACTTTTTTATATAACACTTATACAAAACAGCAACGAAATAACCAAAACATGCTTCCATTCACCCTTATACTATAACACCTATAATATAAAGATGATGCATAAATATGCTCACTGCATGCACAAATATAACTCTTATATTTTCATGATGCATGTGGATGCTTTCATGTAATTTCATCATGCAATATTATAATGCTTATAATACACAATGCAGGACTAAATTGCACATCCTAAGGTGGGTTTTAAATCTATATGTCAAACAATTTGCCATATAAATCACATACATCATATGTATATTAAAAAAAAGTTGATGAACAGGGAAAAATTGCCTCAAAATCCTCAAAACAAAAGCTAACTATTACAAAAACAAGGAGTCTCTAGTTTAAACAGGCGAACTGAGTCTTGAACCGTCCAAGCGAAGCAACGCGTCTCCACTGATCGTGTACCAAACTTCCTCGCGATTGTCTACCAAACTTCCAGAGCTAAACGATCATTTAGCAATGATCGTGTACCTTTTACTATGTGATGAAGCATGAGGTATGCGATCGTGTAGCGCGCTCCGCAACGCAAGTCTTATACAATCGTCTAAACGACTACGATACGGTGAAGCACTATCGTCTAAACGATCGTTGAGCGAGCACCTTTGTATCGTATACCGCGTGATTATGTAGTTAGTGACTATGCAATGAGCATGCTAACTACACGATTATTTAACGTGCGCCTTTTTCTAAACGATGAGCATCATATGCTCCCACTACGATCGTCTACCTTCAGTGTCTACACGATTGAGAAACCAATGCTACGCAATAAAGTAAACACTTTACCCCATGCTGAACAATCGTTTAGTAAATACTACACGATCGTATAGAAAAATCTATATGATCGTTTAGTTCAATCCCAACAATCGTTTAGCTGAGGCTACACGATACGACCAACTCTTGGTCTTCTTCTTCGCCGAGAACTGCATCTCCATGCTTTGAAACTTTATCATGAACGATGTGACAAACTCAAACACTTTGAATTATATACTCGATTGCATGTTAATTATGCCCAAAAACACAAGAGCTCTTACAGATTAACACTTTGTAATTTAAAGAAAGCTTTAAACTGAGGCAATTAAACCCGTAAACATTCATCAACGCCATCCATAAATGCATTTAACAATTAAACGCAAATGTAGAAAACCCACCAAGACTGTAAAAGAAGTTCAAAACAAAAGTGAAATTTAGAATATCAGAACAACCTGGCTCTGATACCAATTGAAGGAAATCGGACATGAGGATTTCCATGAGTAGCAGAATGATTGTTCCAAACTACATTCGTATTTGAATATAAACAATTACAATCACGAAACGGAAACTAACTGATCATGCGTACAATGAAGTTACAGCATGCTTTTAATAAGATCAATGGATAAAATTAACATACATTTGAAGGCTCATCTTCAATCTTCCTTAATCACGAACGCTTGTACAATCAGCAACATAACACTCATGAACGCTCAAACACTACGACTGTTACACTACACGATCACAGGAATCACGAATACAACGAACTCCAAGACTACGAACACAACGAACGACCTCCAAAAACCTCGACTATGTCGAGTTGAGTACGACACCACCACAATGGCTACCTTGGTATTCTCGATGTGAGAATTCAGAAGTGTGGGCTCTATGGGGACTTGGTTAGAGAAAGAGACCGGAGGAGGAACAACCGTGTAAACGATTGAGCAAGTGGGAGATAGGTCTATTGTATAGACGATACCCAATCGTTTAGAAGAAGCTCTGCGATCGTTTAGCAAAAGCTGCATGATCGTTTAGCTAAAGGCCAGTTGAGTGAACTATCATATAGAAACACTCCACGATCGTTTAGTCTATCTTTAACTGTCGTTTAATAAATCAAATTCACCTGACAGCCACCGTGAGTAATTTCTGAGAATAGAAACTCTCACTTCAACATTACTAAATTTAGGAAAACATTTTTTCTTTTATCTCACGGTTACCATGAAAACCACCAATAACCTCCCATTCAATTAGTTATTAGAGAAAAAGAGATAATAATCCAATAATTAATATTATTATAAATATATATGATAACTAACTTATCATAGTATATTTAGAACCTATAGTTTTAATATTTCATCTCATGAAACATATAAACCATAGCTCTTTTTCTATTTCATGGCACTCAATGTAAATCTCATTTACATTAATCCTCCACTTGATATATCTCATATATCATACCGATCATATCATATATAATCGAATTACCTCTTGTCAATTTGAACATTCAAATCAACACCAAGAACTGATTCTCAACTTGAATCCATTGAGCTACCAAGGGGACCTTATGGACCTGTAGCTCGAATCTCCAACGGTATGTGAATAACTGACTAAACTCTTTGGTCATGGGATTAGCTATCTGTTAGCTGCCATGCACTCTACTAGACCGACAGTTGAACTCTTCTTACCATAAATATATTATGTGTCCATATCAACTAATCAACAGTGCGATAACCCCTCACAGATCGTTCGTCAGTACTGCTGGGCCAATAACCGTTATGCACCTATAGTTACATCTAAATCCTTAAGTACCACTAATCCCTCTAATGAACAAAAGTCATAGTCTATAAACCCTAAACTCTAAGTTCCCTAGATAAGCATGTTAGCCAAAGGAATGTTGTATTAAATATTTAACCAATGGAAATCTATGTGTATATATAGAAGTTGTGAAGATAGGAAAGAAAAAATTATATATTAAATGAGGAAGCTCATTTATTGGTTTGGCTGGAGGCACTAAGTATGGGGTGACGTGGCAGTTTAATCCTTGAACTTGGGAGGTGGCAGGAAGATTAAAAGGAAGTAAAACTTCAAAAGCTTGGTTTCGGCAATTGGCAAGAGCAAATTTAGTGAAATCGGTGCCATTTGAAAGTTAGGAGAATCTAGTTTTCGAGGTTGTCTTACCGGAGGAAGATTGCAGGAGGAGAAGAACAAAAAGTGAATAATTTGTAGAAGAGGCAGAATCTTGGATTAATCAGGGCTCGAGGTGAAGATTGGAGGCTCTAGGCCAAAATATAAGAAAATTTCGACTGAAATTTTAAGATAAGAAATTTAACTCAATTCTAAACAAGTTTGTAGAATGAAGTTTCTTGAAAAGAGTTCCGGATTTTGAGTTATGAATTTTTGAATTTGAAATAGAGAATCTATGCAGAAGCAAACAACTGCTTGGGAAGAACAAGCAAACCGCTCACCGTAGAGTGCGAGAGCGAGATAAATGGCATGAGGATCTCGCTCAGGATGATATTCTTGCTAATTTTGTGGTAATGCTATCTCGCTGGTAATGCTATCTTTGTTGATGAAAGTTCCATTAGTAAATGAACTATTTGAGGCATTTTGCTAAGAATTCTAAGTAGTTTAACCGGGAATTATGTCCTTTCAGGCCAAGAAGAGCTAGGAGAGGCATATAAACCGTTAAGAGCCCCGACAAGCTGTGAGTGACTAAGTGAACTTAATGTTTTTGATACTTATGCATATAAAGTCAAGTAAGTTACAGTAATGTTAATGATGAATTTATACTTCCTCAAGCAACTAATGGTTAAAGAATAGCTTAACGTATGTTCCCCGGCTTGTATATGTGTAACACAGGCCAAGGTATGTGTGAAATCATTACAAAACTTAAGTTTCTAATGTTGAAATATGCTTCCTAAAGGAAGGTTATGATAGAATGAGTTCTTGTGTAAATGACATGTAGAGAAACTTAATTTGATGCTATGAAATAACCCGATACTGAAGGACATGGAGAAGGCATCTGGGTAATAGTACCTAAGGTATTAACGGTACTTAGAAAACTCCACGTGCACGTAGGTAATTCTGAATGAGAGGCTAAAGTATGGGTCTCTTAGGCCATACACCATCAAAGGGAGACTGAATTATGGGTCTCTTGGCCGGTAATAGACGTTGGGAGCTAGAGTGTTATAGGCTCGTTCTCAGCTAAGGAATAATGATGTTTAATGATGTATAAGAATGGTTTAAAGCTATATTTAGAGAAAGTTTCTTGAGATACTCATCAGTATATTTACATTTTAATACTGATGTAATGCATGATGTAATATGATTCTATAGTCACTCACTGGGCTACTAGCTCACAGATTTTCTGTGTTTCCCTTTTTTCAGGTAGCGGTCAGATTCCCCAAGTTTGATCCTACTGCTGCTTGCCACTGAAAGGCCCGGCTTGTTAAGGAGAACTTAGGTTGATGGCCTGTTTATGTACACATGTTTTGAGAGGGAGTAAGGCTTTGTTAGAAATGTTTGGGCCATCTGTGAATATTTTGCTATAAATATTATGTCATGGCTATATGCATGTGTTTCTATAATCTTTGTAGAACCTTAAGGAGGCTTGTTGTATTCGTATACTATTAATGTTTGAAATCGGTTGGTATTTAGATTAGAAGGCTTTGGTGGTGAGTGCTGACAATAGGGCTAGTAACTACCACGGTCATATCCTCTTATAGATTAAAAGGGTAATCTGGGAGGGGGTATGACATAGTCCTACTATTACTAAGTCCTCTCTTCCAAAGAGAAGCTGTGGCCATTATGTTCAAGCCCTAGAATCAGCCCTTAAGGGAGCAATCTATCTACTTACCCCTGCTTCAGGGAAGGAGTGAATTCCATCTTGTGTAACTGAGTTTCCAGCTCGCAAATCAGACAAGTCCCTAAAAAGGTAGGCATGTTGAGTTGGAAATCTGGCCACTCTCACCCATACTAATCAAAGGACCGCCCTCAAAGGTAGGAGTTCCCAAAGTCTAGTTCCAGGCGTTACACAATGTGAAGAAAAGCTAGACGATTGTGTAGCAATGGGCACTGGTCGTTGTGATGTTGGATGCTAGACGATCGTGTACCTGCGAGAGTTAAATAATGTGTTTAAATGCTATGCGATAGCATTACACGATCGTTT
Source organism: Benincasa hispida (assembly GCF_009727055.1). Taxonomy (NCBI): domain Eukaryota; kingdom Viridiplantae; phylum Streptophyta; class Magnoliopsida; order Cucurbitales; family Cucurbitaceae; genus Benincasa; species Benincasa hispida. The sequence goes on from NC_052353.1 coordinate 60,061,696, forward strand.
AGCTTTGCGTGGGAACTAAACGATGCGTTGGGAGTGCTATACAATGGCACTACACGATCGTGTAGTTGCGGTGCGATCTAAACGATGCAATGAAGTTCTATGTAATGGAACTAAGCGATCATGTAGCTGCGACACTCAATAATGCTATGACGTTTTATGTGATGGAACTAAGTGGTCTTGTAGCTGCGACAGACACTAAATGATGACCGAAGCGATAAGCGATGGTGTTAAATGACCGTGTAGTTCTCCTCGAGAGCTAAACGATTGCACTATGCGATAGACAGAAGACATTAAGCAATCGTGTACCTCTGCTCAACACTAGGCGAAGGCGTTAGATGATAGCCTTCAGTGTTACACGATCAGTCTTAGCGAGATTTTGAGGTTGGACTGAGAGCAGCTAGTTCGAATGGTTTTCTCGAGGTCCAACCCGGTTCAGCCTCAAAGGGTTTTTGGCTGCCCGGTTCAGACTTATCCAGTCTGGTTCAAGATGCTTGGGTTCGGTTTGGGCGGTTCAAAGACAGTTTTGAAGCTTTGTAATAGTTAAACATTTGTTTGCTTGTTTATGCCAAAACTAAAACCATATCAATTTGTATTTAATTGTTTATGCATGTGATGTATGTAATAATTAAATAATTCATATATGTGCATACAGTATGCATGTTAGGGTTATATTTAATATAATGGTTATATTAGATATTGAATGCCTTTGTTGAATGTTGTGGATGTTTAGCATATCTAAAATTTTGTAAGCTGTTATAAAATTAGGTTAGAAGTTTAAAATCTATAACAAAGAACAGCTGGATGCTCACTTAGGTTAACAACTAGTTTTAATCGTTAAAATAGATTGTTACCTTGTAAAATTCGATTACAAACTCATATCAGTTCATAAACCTATCTAAGGTTGGGGGTACTTAAGTTGGTGGTTTACGGAACAACTTCTACCTGGGGATATGACTGAATGATTGAGCGTTGTTAACTAATTTTATGAGCTTGCATAAGCGATGTGAGGTTATAAAAGGGTTTATCACCTAGACATTGTAGGTTAAATCCAATTATAAGTGTTATACTAGGATAAACCTTTTAGACTTAGGTTGTTCAAATTTAGCCGTTACACCTAAGTAAAATACCCAAACATTTAGAACACCAGCGAGAGATTAACAATATATTTGATATATAGTTTTTAGCTCTCACGTCCTCAAGAGTTCACACCGTGAGATCCATGCTCGGCTTCATGTCGCTTTTACTGTAACTGCTCCATTTGGAAAGTGTCTGCATGGGTCAATAACAAGATGAATGAGGGAGGTAGTTCATAGTAAGTGGGTGAAGGAAATGTGTCAACATTGTCCTACAGTCTCTTCCATTAGTTTGAACCGTGAGATTCCTATGTTGTGCCTGCTATCGTTTTTAGGCTGCACTAGCTAGTCGTTAATCGCGGCGATCCCCTCGGAGGGTTGTAACATAGGACTCGAAACAACCCAGGCTTCAGTAAAATGAATAGGATCTTATAGTTCCATCTTGGATATTGTCTTCTATTTCGGAGGCATATTCATACCGTTCTATGAGATCTGAAAATGGTGGGTCACACTTACAAGAATTACTAATTGTTAGTAAAGATCTTGACCAAAAACGATAACCAAAAGAACTATCGGAATATGAGTTATTCTGGAGATAATATTTGGTCAATATCTGTCTTGCTTTTGTGAAGGAATTCTTGATTGCCCTTCAGTAACAATTGTTCTAAATCACTAAAGTATCGTTGCAAATAAATAAAGATTTATTGGGTACATTATTGTTTTTGCTAAAAATGTATTTAGATGCATATTTAATAGAATTTGTTTTAAATGTTTTAGAAATGTCAAACTCAATCAAACAATTGCTTGCTTCTGATAAATGTAATGGAGAGAGATATTCGACCTGGAAATCAAACATCAATACGATATTAGTTGTAGACGATCTGAGGTTTGTGTTGACGAGGAATGTCCTCAAATTCCTAGTTCAACATCAATACGATATTAGACATTTGCTCAAGAAGGATTGTCGCAACTTAGTGGGCACAACTTGGTAGACGCATCTGGGTGAAAGGCAATCCTTCTTGAGCAAATGTCTGATATCTGGGTGAAAGGCATAATTAATCATGATGGGACAAAAGACTGGTGACGGTCGAATCCGAATTAAGCTGATAGACGCTAACGATAACAAGTACATTCAGCTTTTCGGTGACAAATATTCGGCACATCATTCAGGGAATTAAAGCCATCCCATTTGTGCAATCATGAGAGAGAAGCCGCCTTCACCCCGAAGCTCTATATATACCAGAGGCATCCTTCAGAAAAGAGGTTCCACGGGTTCACCATCTCACGAGTTCAAAAGAGGTTTATATTTTAGCCTTGTTCTTCGATTTTCTTTTACTTTAAGGCGGACGCGAGAGAAGGAGATTGTGCTGACAGATCGTTTCGGTAAGCTAGGGAGAGAACCGGAAGCTTCAAGATCAGAAAGAGGGCCGACTCCTGCGGAAGCAAGAATATCTTTTGAATCGAATAGAGATTGACAGTGTAAAAGCCTCGGTCAGCAAGGAATTGCTACCAGGCTCTCTACCTTTATCTTCCATTGTTATTTTGTACTCAAACTCATTTATAAAAATGGAATTTACTTCTCTATATCTGTTCACTCTCTGTTATTTATGCATGAGTAGCTAAATCTGTTGAATGGGTTGAGAAGCATTTAGCTAGCACAACTGGGAATCTTCATTCTATGCTATTATCTTGTATTATGTATGCTTCATTTGTCCATTTGAGATACTCGGGAGGGTAGTCTAAGGACAAGATCTAGGCTTGGGAAAGTCAGGTTAGAATCTAGGATCGGGAGAGTCAGATTAGAACGCATAATCAAGAGATAGAGCTAGGAATAAGCATTGTTTGCTATTAACGCATCACATGCATCTTAGAGATAGGATATGATTGTGTGTGGTCACCTTGACTTTATGCATCTTGCATCATCGCATAGGACAAGTGTAGAGACTTAGGAATATGCTCTATGGACACTTTTGCATTCAATACATGCGTCCTAGACTTAGGAGCATTGCATTTGCATTGGAAAATGACCTTCTGCGTATGGTTGTAGCATGATCGTATAGTCTAATGCATTGCCAAGTAACGCTAGCTAATGACCTTCTCAACCCGTTCATCCGCATATTCAGTGCATCTATCAGCAACTAGACTTTTTTCAAATCCGCCGCATTTGTTTATTTTTCATCACTGCAAACAACAATCTCAACAACTATTGATTTATTTGGTTACCGCAAAGTTTTCCTAAAAATTACCATCGCAACCTATTTTTCCAAGTCCCTGAGTTCGACCCTGGACTGACTAGGAAACTCAGTGGGGTTTACACTTGGATTCTGCTGAGAAAACTTGAGTGCTCAACGCATTTTTTCACCATCGCATTTCATCCACAATTTCACTTCATAAAATAACGCATCAAGTTTTTGGCACCGTTGTCGGGGACTTCGGCAAAATAGTGTGCTAACGGTAACTTTTCTGATTTCTCTGCAGACTCTCAATCTTTGGCAAATTACGACCCGGAGATTGAGAAGACATTTAAACGGAGATTAAGAGACCGCCAACAACAACAGTCTGATAAATAAGAGATTGCGGAGTAGCCTGGAAACGGAGCACCAAACGAAAACAACGTCATGGCGAATCCAATCCTTTTGGCTAATAATCGCAATAGACCCATTAGGACTATGCATCACCAAACCTCTACGATTTCTCTCCAGGAATCATGAGGCCTGCCCTCGATGGAAGTACATTCGAAATGAAACTAGTGATGCTGCAGATGATCTAAACTACAGGACAATTTGGAGGCTGGCGTGGCGAGGACTCGCACGACCACCTCCGTAGCTTTATCGAAATCTACAATACTTTAGTGTTCTCGAACATCTCTGTCGAAGAATTTCGACTAACTTTGTTCCCATTTTCTCTTTGTGATCAGGCAAGAAAATGGGCGTATTCCCTCGAGCCGAGAGAGATCACTTCATGGGAACAGGTCGTAGAGAAGTTCATAAAGAAATACTTTCCACCTACTGAGAACGCTAGATGAAGGAAACTCATAACAAAATTTGAACAAGACATGGATGAATCACTCAGCGATGCTTGGGCGAGGTTTAAGAGGATGGTCCGGGATTGTCCACACAATGGTTTGCTAGACTTCTTTCAGATGGAAATCTTTTATCATGGTTTGAATCCTGCTTTGCAGACCGCTGCCAATGCAGTAGCCGCTGGTGGTCTGCTTGACAAAACATATGACGAGACTAAGAATATCTTGGATCGCATCTCTAAGAACCATGAAGATTGGAGAGAGAGTAATCAGAGACTGAGCATCAAGGATAAGGACGCAAGTAATGGTGTTATTACTTCACTACAAAATCAGATGACCGCAATGATGAACTTCATTCAGGGAATTGCGATCAGCAGCCCAACACCACAAAATGGGCAAATCAATGCAACTAGTCAAAACATCGCAAGGTGTGCGACTTGCGGTGATGGGCACACAATGGAAGAATGCCCACAGAACCCACAATTCATTTACTTTTTAAAAAATAATCCCTTTTCGAGTACCTACAACCCCGGATGGAGAAACCACCCCAATTTTACATGGAAGAATCAATAGCAGAATTTCCAACCTGTGGCGCAGAAAGAAGGGCCATCTAGATTCTTCCCACGTAATAATGGTCAGATAAGCAATCAAGCCAGTAGCTCGCAACCACCGTAATCTTCTTCCCTGGAAAGCCTATTGAAGTAATATATAGAGAAAAAGAAACGGTACTTCAAAGTTAGGCTACGTCCATCCGCAATCTAGAATTACAGATGGGACAGATTGCAAGTGAGCTAAAGAACAAACCGCAAGGGGCTCTACCGAGTTCAACAGAACTCCCACGCAACCCAGGGGGATCAGGTAAAGAGCAATGTTAGGTTGTGACATTGCGAAGTGGAAAAACTATGGAGGGAGAAAGAAAAGACCCAAGCCGGACTGCTTCCATTGTAGAGGAACCTGGAATTGTGGTGACACGAGAAGAAGAAGGAGAAAAAGAAGCAATAGAGCCAGAAGTTGCGTC
>NC_052353.1:60068078-60179606 GCF_009727055.1 Benincasa hispida
GCGGGCATTATTTATCCTATAGCAGATAGCACGTGGGTCAGGCCCATGCAGTATGTGCCGAAAAAGGGTGGCATTACGGTAGTCTCGAATGAAAACAACGAACTAATACCGCAAAGGACCTTCACTGGGTGGCACTTTTGCATGGACCACCGCAAGCTGAATGCAACCATAAAGAAAGATCATTTCCTCCTACCGTTCATTGATCAAATGCTAGACCGTCTAGCCGAAACTGACTTTTATTGCTTTCTAGATGACTATGCCGGGTATAACCAGATTATGATAGATACAGAAGACCAAGACAAGAGCACATTCACCTGCCCATATGGGACCTTTGCTTTCCGCTGCATGCCATTCGGCCTCTGCAATGCGCCAAGCACGTTCCAAAGGTGCATGATGGACGACTTCTTGAGAACTCTGTTGAAATATTTATGGACGACTTCTCTATTTATGGGAACACCTATAAAGTCAGTCTAGCCAACCTGGAGAAGATACTGAAGAGATGTGAAGAAACGAACCTGGTTCTTAACTGAGAAAAATACCATTTTATAATTAAGGAGGGCATCGTGTTGGGGCTCAAGGTTTCTTAGGACGGGTTGGAGGTGGGTAAAGAAAAAATCGAAGCAATTAAAAAACTTCCACCTCCAACAAGCGTGAAGGCTGTACGAAGTTTCTTGGGGCACGCTGGATTCTACAGACGCTTTGTCAAAGACTTTTCGAAAATAGCACGACCACTGAGTGCGTTGTTGGAGGATGACAGAAAATTTGATTTTGACGACCATTGCCTCAACGCATTCAGAATTTTGAAGAATGCACTGATTACCGCACCCGTGTTAATTGCACCTGACTAGACACTTCCTTTTGAAATAATGTGCGATGCAAGCGAGTATGCGATGGGAGCAACTTTGACACAGAAGAGAAAAACAATCTTACATCCCATTGCATATGCGAGTAAGATGTTAAATCCTACTCAGACCAATTATACCACAATAGAGAAAGAGCTTCTTGGGGTAATTTTTTCATTGAAAAAATTTCAAGCATATCTACTGGGAACAAAGGTACTCATCCATACAGATCATTCAGCGATAAAATACTTAATGACAAAGAAGGACACAAAGCCGAGGTTGATCAAATGGGCTCCTCCTTTAAGATTTCGACATAGAAATAATTGACCGAAAGGGGATAGAGAACCAAGTTGCGGATCATTTATCTAGATTGGAAAACCCTAAATTTGACCACAATGAATCAGAGGTGAGTGTGGTGTTCCCGGATGAGCAGCTGTTCCATATTGAAGAATTGCCTTGGTATGCTGACATAGTTAACTATCTAGTTTGCGAACAATTTCCTGAAGATTATACCTACTACCAACAGAGGAAGCTCAAGCATGAATACAGATATTATTATTGGGATGAGCTAAATCTATACAAAAGGGGGGCAGACCGGATTATGCGACTATGTGTATCAAAGGCTGCTTAACAACACATATTATCGCAATGTCACGACTCACCATATGGTGGGCACTTTGGAGGACAGCGCACCGTAGCCAAGGTTTTACAGAGTGGATTCTTTTGGCTAACATTGTTTAAGGATGCAATTGACTATGCCAGGAAGTGTGATTAGTGCCAACGCACAGGTAACATTTCATGGAAACATGCAATGTCAATGAACATCCTCTTGGAGCTTGAGTTGTTCGACGTATAGGGTATCGACTTCATGGAACCATTCTCTCCCTCGAATGGTAAAAGTGATATTTTGCGCCGTCGACTATGTATCCAAGTGGGTAGAGGCAATGGCGTGCGTCGCAATTGATGTGGCGGTGGTCTCTTAATTCCTGAAGAAAAATATTTTCACTCGTTTTGGCACCCCACGTGCCATAATAAGTGCTGAGGGGTCTCACTTTGTCAATCATACTGTCAAGGAGCTGCTGCGCAAATATAACATTCTCCACAAAGTGGCCACTGCATACCATCCGCAGACGAATGGTCAGGCCAAGGTGTCCATTGGGAGATTAAGCTGATACTTGAGAAGGTGGTAAGGCCTTCATGAAATGATTGGGTAGCGAAGCTCGACGATGCGTTGTGGGCATACCAGACTGCATTTAAAACACCTATAGGTATGTGACCATATGCATTGGTCTTTAGTAAGGTGTCTCATTTGCCTCTGGAGCTGGAATACAAGGCATTATGGTCGATGAAGAAATTAAACTTTGATCTGAAGAAAGGAGGAGAAGCGAGAAAACTTCAACTGGTCGAGCTAGAAGAATGAAGGATTAACGCATATGAGAATGCAAAAATTTACAAGGAGCGCACAAAGCACTAGCACGACAAACACATATGCAGTAAGAACCTCCAAGTCGGGTAGAGGGTCTTATTATTCAACTCAAGACTACGACTTTTCCCTGGAAAATTAAAATCACCCTGGTCCGGACACTTCATCGTTAAAGAAATATTCTACATGGTGTGGTGGAGCTGATCACTGAGAATGTAAGCCATACATTTAAGGTTAATGGACAACGATTTAAGGCATATTGCAGGGGTGGTTTTCAGTTGGAAAAGACCTATGTGGATCTGAAAAACTCGGAATAGAGAAAAATGGAATGGCCCCTGCACTGGCAAGCAACATCATCTGGGGCGCAAGTCTTCTGGAGTATCCTTTGTTTGGTTCTTGAACTCTCATTTCTTCGACACTTTAATCATTATTTATCTATCTACATTTTACTTATTACCTCTTCACTCTAAAAAAAAACTTGCGGTAAAAGAATGTTGTTTTGTTTAAAAGTATTTTACCCTCTCACTATTTTTTTGCAACAATCGAGGCGCAGGATTGCAGAGGTGTTTGACGAAGAAGCAACTCATCTTACTCTGTCACCGCAATCCAAAGAAGATAGATCGCCGCAAAGAAGGATGCATCAATACATAATACGGGCGACAACGTAAATTTGGAGGTTGTATTCTTCCTTCACTTTATTTCAAATTTTGCGCTATCGCATCACATTTTAGCTTTAAAAGTTTTATCATGCATCCTCTTTGATTACCGCAATCATTTAGTATTGATAAATTTAGTAAGTTACCGCATAATGTCTCTTTGCCAATTATGATTTCAATGATGAAAAATATGCTTCTATTTCTTTCATATATAATAGAGTCAACTTAACTTTAAGATAGTCACCTCATGAAATATTTCTAGAAGTTAGGGGTTTGCTAGCTTTCTTTCAAACTCTCTTTACGAAGCTTTCTAAGAACATCGCATGACTTCTTTCAATCTTTTGGAAATGAGGACATTGCCACATTTAAATTTGGGGGTGAGGTATTTATTTTCGACCTTGCTATTTTGAAAAAAAAAAGGAAGAAGGAAAATAACAACTCCACTGTCAACGCAATGGGAAACCCATGTTGATAAGAGTTAAGTTGTGAAGGGTACTTACCTGTAGTTGGATGTCCGCATGACACACGTGGGGGCAAACCAAAACAAAAGTAAGTCACCAGGATCAACGTATAAATAAATGACCGTAACTCCGCTGCCAGGAAGATATGAGTTTAGTTTGAGGAAGAGCGCATTGCTCATAGTTGGATGTCCGCATGACACATGTGGGTGCAGGCCAAAACGAAGGCAAGGCACTTGGATCAGTGCAAGGTCAGAAAAAAATAATAGTGTCAAGAAATATGCAAAGATAAAAATCAATTGACACCCCGGTGGAAAATTTTTCTTTTTGAAGTAAATCATGTGATGTTCTGGAATTTAGTAAAGTCCTTTTGAAGGTTAAGCTTGCGATCCCTAAGTCTTAGAAATATTTTTAGAAGAGACTTGAATAAGACTTAAGGAAATTTTGGTGTATAGGATTTGAATGAAGTATCCTTGAGAAATCTAGGAAAAGAGAATTATGGTCGACTTGCTAAAGGAAATCTTTAGCTTATGCTTGAGGATAAGTATTGTTTAAATTTGGGGGTGTGATAACGGGCAGAAATGCATGTTATCATAGTGCTAAGTTCTTAAACAATGCTGGCTTGCATTGATAAAAGATGTTAAATTGCGTCTAAAAAGCATCAATTTCATAATATTGCGGTCGCATACATTCATCTCATAGAAACAGTTGATTTTTGTATTTTTATGTAGAATATGCGTTAACACAAGGTGGAAATTGCGATCATAAAAAATCATTGGTCGAGCGCAGCATTACTGCAAGGCTTTACGGTGATTGTGTTCGCAAACATTTGCTCAATAAGGATTGTCGCAACTTGGTCGGCATAACTTGGTGGGCACATCTGGGTGAAAGGCATAATTAATCACGATGAGACAGAAAGCTAGTGACGGTTGAATCTGAATTAAGCTGACAGTTGCTAACGATAACAAGTACATTCAACTTTTTGGTAACAAATATTCGGCGCATCAGTCAGAAAATTAAAGCCATCCGATCTGTGCAATCATGAGAGAGAAGCTACCTTCACCCCGAAGCTCTATATATAACAGAGGCATCCTTTAAAAAAATGGCTTCACGGGTGCACCATCTCATGAGTTCACAAGCTCTGTTCATAGTTGATAACTTGTAAAAACACAAGTTATCTTTGCTCTTAAGTTGGAACAATTAGGGTTTTTAATGATAAATTCTCCTCATTTTTAATAGAAACACATGGATTTACTTAAATATTAGCAAATTCATGTAAAAGAAGTTTTATAATTGATTATTGCGGTGCTAACGCACTACTTTGTAGGATTTAAACGCAAGAACTGACAACAACGCATTAGACAAGTGCCGCAGGAAACGCGCTAGTGCGTGAGCCATGCGTCGGAGGGAATTCAATGCATAGAAGATTCGTTACTCTGGGCTGATTGTGTCACATCACCACTTGCAAGCATGGGCACCTGCAACAGGAGGCGTTTGAAAAGCTTCCAAAAGGTCAGGTGCCCAACCAGGACATAGAATTTAATGTTGACCAGGGCATGGATTTAAATGCAGCCCATCCTTCAAGTAGATGAGACCAGCACCTATAAATACTTGAAGACCCTCCAGAATTAAAGTGAGACAATTAGAAGCTCCATACTCTCTGTAAATTTTTAGACCTAGTTTTAATTGTACAAGCTGTGTCAAAGTGTAAGACGATCGTAGGAACTGAGAACCACCACCACCGCCGGCCAGGGAATGGAGAAAGTTATTCTTGAGAAAGATACTCTGTCCTTGACTCTTTAAAGTGATTGTACACAACAAGATTGAGCCAAAGAACTATAAGAGATTGTATTCTTTGGCTTGACTCAGTCTCTCTCTTAATATCATTTTCATATCATTTTGATTGAATATAGTTCTTTGTAAAGACTCATTGATCCTTTATAAAATTCATATATTTGATCATCATTGTTGCTATTGTTTGTCTTCTGTTTATGTTGAAAACATTAGTACTTCATGCATAATTCTATTCCAACGCCTAAGCTAACTTGACAACTTGGTGAATGCTTCTTTACTTAGTTGTTCGAAAGAATAGCTAAGCCGCATTAAGTAGAACACCTAGTACAGCTAGAGAAAGACTTACTGGTGTTTCTTGCATTCTAGGTTAGACGCATGCACCCTAGAGATAGGCTTGTATGTTATTTGCATTGAGAAGTGTTGAAAGATGTTTAACGCATGAATAGAAAGATAAGCAACCCATCCCATTTTATCCACACTACATTCGTTGTATGCAATTATCTTTAACCGGCGCGTCCACCTACTTAATTTCCATTTTCACATGAACCTTCATTTTCCACTCAACTCTTTTGTATTGTCTTGCATAGGCACAGCATGTTAGGGTAAATAATACATCTTTCACATTTGTATAGGAAAAACCTCCTACTGCAAGTACAGCGCATAATCTGTGTTAGTAAAACTGAATCCTTGTGATCGACCCTGGACTTGCCAGGAACCTAGATTAGATTTATACTTGGGTTTAATCTAGGAAAAATTGAACATTATTATAAGGAGTTGTGTGTCTTCTGTGCATAATATTAACGCCCCAACTCGTTGCATTCATTTAAACGCATCAAGGCAAAACACAGCAATTAAGACTTCATTCTTCCAATCTGTTTTACTCTATACACTTCTAAAGCATCTCACGATAACAAGCGAACAAGTTTTTGGCACTGTTGCTGGAGCAACAAGAACTAACCAGAACTTCCGTTTGTATTTGTTGTAGGGACACTTCAATTAAGGGAATAATTACAAGCTACGCCTAGGCTTGTGAACGTTTATGAACAGGGAAAACACTCCTGAATTCAGATACGACCCCGAGATTGAGTGGACCTTCCAACATAGAATCGATCCAACAGTCGTCGAAGGTTGAGGCAACAGTTACTCAGACAGAAAGAAAAAGAAAGAGCAATGGCGGAAGAACAACAAAATTAGCAACTGGCTCACGCTGCACAGAACCCAATCCTGATGGCAAACAATAGCACTTGTTATATGAGGGAATACGCGTCCCCTGTACTATATGATTTCTCTCCAGGAATCATATATCTGATGCCTGATGGAACTAGGTTTGAAATGAAATCTGTTATGCTCCAAATGCTCCAGATTGCTTGGCAATTTGAGGGTAGCCGTGGCGAAGATCCCCATGCCCATATGAAGCGTTTCCTGTAAACATGCAATTCCTTTGTGATTCCTGGAATACACCAGAGGCAATCAGGCTCTCCTTGTTTTCTTATTCGTTGCAAGACAACGCAAAGTAATGGGTAAGTTTATTAGAGCCTGGGGAAATCATCACATGGGAAAAATTGGTGAAAAAGTTTATGCAGAAATACTTCCCATCTACCACCAACGAAAGGAGGCGTCGGGAAATCAAGAACTTTGAACAGGAAGACACTGAGACTTTGAGCGCTGCATAGAAGCGTTTCAAGGGCTTGGTCAAGAACTGTCCGAACCATGGACTACCTTTGACTATTTAGATGGAGACATTTTATGGTAGACTAAACAGGGCGTCACAGATGGCAGCAGACGCAGCAGCAGCCGGAGGACTGATGGAAAAATCCTATACTGAAGCTAAAAAACATAACATGGAGTGGGTAGATGACATATACGATGGAAGAAATGACAAACGAAGAAGATCTCAGAACATTAACTCTGTTGATGCCAATGCGATAGCCATGCTCTTCGCTAAAGTGGCTACCATGACCAACCTTCTACAGAACATAACACTAGGTAACGCACCAAACCAACAGAAGGTGATTCAAGTGGAGGCGTTAGGGCAACCCGTGGTAACCTGTGTGGAATGCGGAGATTTTCATTCATATGCTGAGTGTCCTCAGAACCCTCAGTCAGTATGTTTCATCAAGAATAACCCATTTTCTAATACTTATAACCTGGATGGAGAAACCTTCCGAATTTTTCTTGGACAGGAGGAAATCAGCAAGAGCACCACCCAAGCACGAGCCATCAACAAAGGAATGGACCGCCACCTGTCTTTCAACAAACGCATCAACAGCATCAACAGCCCGTCAATAGAGGTGGCCACACATCGAGTTCTGGAACTCGACTGGAAAACCTATTGAAGGAGTATATAGCCCAGAACGACGCAATGGTGAAGAGCCAGGCGTCATCAATCAGAATCCTAGAACTCCAGGTGGGAGATTGCAAGCGAGTTGAAAAGCAAGCAGCCAGGTGTTCTACCCAGCAATATAAAGACACCTAGGAATAATAATGGGAAAGAGCAATATCACGCAGTGACATTGCGGAGTGGAAGAGCCCTTGCAGAAAGAATGATGAATCCAAGAAACAATAGTCCTTCGAAGGAACGCATTGCATGTACAACGGATCAAGAAGAGAGAACGCCAGAAAATACAAGCCATTCGGAAACCAGCACGTCTAACATGGGAAAGCAGGAGGTGCCTCTGAATGCACCATTCCCCAAACGTCTGATGAAGAAGAATGATGAACATTAGTTCAAGCACTTTCTCGAGCTCCTAAAGCAGCTGCACATCAACATTCCACTCATAGAAGCTTTGGAACAGATGCCAACATACATGAAGTTTTTTAAGGACATTTTGACAAAAAAGAGAAAAGTCAGTAAGAAAGAAGTAATAGCACTAACGCAGGAATGCAACACGTTAGTAAGCAACAAGCTACTACAGAAGCAGAAGGACCCAGGGAGCTTCACAGTTCCTTGTTCAATTGGAGGATTAGATGAGGACCATGTATTGTGCGACCTAGGAGCAAACATTAATCTCATGCCCCTTTCAGTTTTTAAGAAATTAAGGATTAGCAAGGCACAACCTACTTCTGTTACCCTTCAACTCGCTGACAGGACAATTAAGTACCCGAAAGGGAAGATTGAAGATGTTTTGATAAGGGTTGACAATCTCATATTCCCAGCAGACTTCATTATTCTGGATTATGAAGCAGATAGGGAGGTTCTAATCATCCTTAGACGTCCTTTCTTGGCTACTGGGAAAGTTCTGATTGACATGCATAAAGGTGAGCTAACCATGCGCGTGGATAATGAAGAGGTGAAATTTAATGTGCTCAACGCATTAAAATTTCTAGACAGTGATGATTGTCAGCTAAACAATTTGAATTGACTGAAGAAGAGACTCGAGTATGTGAAGTTCTCGCGCTGGAGGGAACCCTGAAGGAATCTGAACCGTCAAGTCTGAGTGAGCGGCAGACAAAGCCAACGCGTCCTTCACTCGAACAACCACCTGAACTCAAATTAAAACAGTTACCCGAACATTTGAAATACGCTTTTCTTGGAACTAATAATACATTGCCTGTTATCATTTTCGCTAATCTCACAAAGCCTAATGAAGATTCACTCTTGTAGATGTTGAAGAAACATACACGCGCAATAGGGTGGACGCTTGCAGATATTCGTGGAATAAGTCCATCCTATTGTATGCACAAAATTAGGCTAGAGGAAGGGAAGATGGGGTCAATCGAGCCTCAAAGAAGTCTTAACCCCATTATGACAGAAGTGGTAAAAAAGGAGATTTTGAAATGGCTGGACGCGGGAGTTATTTATCCAATATCCGACAGCAGTTAGGTTAGTCTAGATCAATGCGTTCCCAAGAAAAGAGGGAACGACCGTGATAGTGAACAGCAACAATGAACTCATTCCTTCAAGAACTGTCACAGGCTGGCGAATTTGTATGGATTATCGGAAACTCAATGCAGCAACTAAAAAGGACCACTTTCCTCTTCCTTTCATCGATTAGATGCTTGATAGACTTGCAGGTAAAGAGTTTTATTGTTTTCTCGATGGTTATTCTGGTTACAACTAGATTTTAATAGATCCAGAAGATCAAGAGAAGTCCATGTTCACTTGTCTCTTTGGCACTTTCACATTCAGACACATGCCCTTTGGGCTATGCAACGCACCAAGGACATTTCAATGTTGTATGATGGCCATTTTCTCTGACTTCCTGGAGAAGACCATGGAAATCTTCATGGACGACTTTTCAGTCTTTGGAGATTCATTCTAGTCATGCCTGGATCCATCCTCGCTCAATGCGAGGAAACAAACTTAGTACTGAATTGGGAAAAATGTCACTTCAGGGTGACAGAAGGAATTTTTTTGGGGCATAAAGTATCCAAGGCTTGCTTGGAAGTGGATGAAGGCAAGATTGATTAAGAAGTTTTCTACGACATGCCGACTTCTATAGACAGTTCGTCAGAAGCTTTTCTCAGATTGCACGACCTCTGAACGCATTATTGGAGGCAAACCAGCCCTATGTTTTTAACAAAGGCTGTGCTGACACATTCGAAAACTTGAAGTATGCGTTAACAACAACCCCAATGTTGATAGCACCGTACTGGACGCAGCGTTTCATTCTTATGTGTGACACGAGTAATGTCGCAGTGGGAACTATGTTAGGGCAGAAGTGGGGAAACTTGATACATCCCATCTTCTACACGTCCAAAACATTAAACGACTCTCAGGAACACTATACAACTACTGAGAAAGAGATGTTAGCTGTAGTATTCGGTATTGAAATTTTTTTTTCTTATTTAGTTGGTGCATTAGCCACCATATATACCGACCACTCAGCCATCAAGTTCCTGATGAGCAAGAAGGACGCGAAGCCGAGACTGATAAGATGGGTTCTACTACTACAAGAATTTGACATTAACATCCAAGATAGAAAGGGAACGGAAAATCAGGTGGCTGACCACCTGTCCAGGCTAGAAAATGAAGAAATGCAAGTCCAGGAAAACGACATCAAGGACGCATTCCCTGATGAGAGCCTATTTAGAATTGAAGGCAGGGAACCTTGGTATGCTGATATAGTTAATTACTTGACCACCAAGCAGTTCTCTAAAAACTTCAATTCCCAGCTAAAGAAACTGCTAGTCCATGACAGTAAGTTTTATTTCTGGGATGAACCGTTTCTATACAAACAAGGCCCAGACTCTATACTACGTCGATGCGTTCCAGAGGAGAAGACACAATGCATCTTGGCCGAATGTCATAATTCTCCTTATGGTGGGCATTTTGGTGGGCAAAGTACCACGGCAAAAGTCCTTCAATGCGATTACTTTTGGCCCACCCTTTTTAAGGACACATGAGAGTTTGTTCAAAATTGTGACCCCTGCCAACGCACAGGGAATATTTCTTCAAGGGACGCAATGCCCTTGAATAATATTCTTGAAGTGGAGTTGTTTAATGTCTGGGGTATAGATTTTATGGGCCCGTTCCTTCTGTCTTGTGGTCAGCAATATATCCTGTTGGCTGTAAACTATGTATCTAAGTGGGTAGAAGCAGTAGCCTGTGCCAGAAACGACACGTCTACTGTATCTACATTTCTTATC
This sequence comes from Benincasa hispida, assembly GCF_009727055.1. Taxonomy (NCBI): domain Eukaryota; kingdom Viridiplantae; phylum Streptophyta; class Magnoliopsida; order Cucurbitales; family Cucurbitaceae; genus Benincasa; species Benincasa hispida. The sequence continues at coordinate 60,078,841 of NC_052353.1, forward strand.
AGGACTATTTTCACACGCTATGGAACGCCGAAAGCTTTGATATGCGATGAAGGTACGCACTTTATCAATCGCATCATTTCAAAATTACTTGCAAAATATAATGTCAGGCACAAGATTGCTACCGTCTACCACCCTCAGACAAACGGTCAGGCAGAAATTTTAAATCGAGAAATCAAATCAATTCTGGAAAAAGTCATCAGCACAACGCGGAAAGATTGGGCGCAGAGGCTGGATGAAGTACTCTGGGCCTACAAGACTGTATACAAAACACCTATAGGTATGTCTCCTTACTCACTTGTATTTGGTAAAGCATGTCATCTTCCCGTAGAGTTAGAGCATAAGGCATTTTGGGCAGTAAAGAAGTTGAACATGAATCCGGATACGGCGGGCGTTCAACATAAGTTTCAGTTCAACGAACTCGAAGAATGGCAAATGAACGCATATGAAAACAACAAGATCTACAAGGAAAAGACAAAGCGTTGGCACGACATCAGCAAGAAGGTACTTGTTGTTGGTCAGAAAGTTTTATCGTTCAACTCACGCTTACGTCTGTTTCCAGGGAAATTGAAATCTAGATAGTCCCTTCATAATTAAAACGATCTTTCCTTATGGTACTGTGGAATTAATTTGAGAAGATGGCACTGATGCATTCAAAGTAAATGCCAAAGGGTTAAGCTGTACTTTGAAGACGATGTGGAACGCCAAAAGTTATCTCTTGCGCTACGCGAAACAAGTTAAAGCTTGCATCGAGGCATCTTTGCAATTGTAACGCCACATCCTCCAGGGATGCCTCTCAACCTTATTCTTTTGCATTCTGTATTTTAAGTTATGTTTGAATTTATTAGTTTAGTTATTTGAAGGTTGTAAGTTGATTGATTTGCCTTTACAAAATTTGGAAATTTGATTGTTTTTCTTTTAGAAAAGTGTATAATTAAAACTTTGGACACGTTAGACACAAGCCTAACGCAGGGGGCAGTGAAGGGACGCGTCTCGAAAACACAAAACACTCGAGAGTTTTGGCTAAACGAGGAAACCCTTCCACTTTGCATTAATTGTAGATGTCAGGCGCTGCCTGACGTCAGCCGCGATCATCCTCTCCCCCTGCAAAAACCTCCTTCACTGTGCCTACGAACAAGTTTTTGGCACCTACGAACAAATTCCATTTCTTCAGAAACCCTACGAACCTCCATTTCTTCAGAAACCCTAGAACCTCAGATTCACCAAACCTCCATTTTCCTCTCTCGCTCAGCATCCCCCGTGAACAATGTCGTCCGGCTCAGATTCTCAGAACCAAGGCTACGACCTAGGTAACGATTCACCAGTAAGTTCCTTCTCTTCCTCTTGATTTTCGAGTTCACCACCACATAACCCTAGGAAATCAACCCCCGTCCCTACCCAATCGAAATCCTTTTACGGTGGCGTTACCTTTGCTTAGCGTCTGGCCGTCCCCACACCTCCTTCCACCTCCGAGAAAGCTTTGGCCAAAAGCTCCAAGAAACCTGTAAACCCTCCGGCCAAAAATTCTCTGCCTAGGGCTAAAACCCCATAAAAACCCAAGTCTGCCCCTAAACCAAGGGTAAAGACACCAGCTAAGACCAGGATCCGTCCATCATCTATGGCTGCATCCAAACCTTATACAAGCCTGCCCCACCACCATTTATCCCAAACATAACCTTGGTGGGTGCAATGCATGAACCTATACCCATACCGCACCATCTCCAGCAGTGCGTCCACCTCCCTCTCTATCCATTGAACCTTAGCCACAATTTACCTGGTGGAATCAGACACGTCCAACCAGCCATCACCTTCACCCATCCTAATATCCTCTCCAGGGATGCCTCACACCCCAGTGGGCACCCCGCCATACACTCCACCTATCCCAGCCTCTGACAGTCATGCATCAAAGCATAACCTTGAAGACTTGGCAGAGTTAGCAAGACGTGATGAAGAGGAAGTATTTGGAGCTATTCTAGCATCGCTCAACCAAGAGCAAGAAGTAACTCAAGTGATGCATTCAGATCCACCAAACGCAATTCGCATTGGATGAAACAGAAAGATATGTAGCGTTGCTAGAAGAACAAATGGAAAATGAAGAAAGGGAAGAGAATGAAGGAAGAGAAAAAGAAAGCAGAGAAAGGAGAGTTGGCCCCAACGCATCGCAGCCACGCCCATCTTACGCGAATGAAGGGCCTATAAAATCAAAGAGAGTATCAAGGAAGAGAAGGTTGATACTGGAAGAAGAAGAAGAAGAAGAAGTTGCACCCCAACTTGAGGGTGCAGCGCGTAAAAAAAGGGCGCAACGCATTAGAAGAAGAGTTGGAAAATTACGTGCCTGTGAGACAAAGGCCGAAGAAAACTAACCTCCAAAAGGAATTGGAGAATGAGTTGAGAGAATTGGCTAGAGAGGCTAAAGAACATGCGGCTGGGAAACGCAAGGTAACGGAGGCGTTACCTAAAAGAACCAAAGGAAGGAAGCGTCAGTTCAGCGACATCTTAGTAGAGAAGGGCTTCTTCCCTGAACGCCACCCTTTGCCAGTTTATATCAAAGAGACCATCAACGCATTAGGGTGGAGTCAATTTTGCATTGGGCATGATCACATCTGGCCTACCTTGTCCGCGTGTTCTACAATAGCGAATTCGACATGGAGAAAAACACCGTCTTTGTTGAAGGGGTGTTAGTTCGCTTCTCAGCAGAAAGAATTAATGAAGTGTTCAACCTAACCAACAATCCTGACGCGGAGGGGAACCGCATCTTGGAACAGCCAATACCCAGTGAATTTGAAGATGCATTGAAAGTGGTGGCCAAACTTGGAAGCAAGTGGCAGACATCAAGAAACGGATTCAAGATGCTTGCTTCCAGGAATTTGAATCCGGACGCAAATATGTGGTGTTATCTTATCAAGCGCAGCATCATGCCTACAACGCATGATGAAACATTAACCAGAAAACACGTCTTGGCCACCTACTGCATAATGCAATGTATCCCCTTGTACATTGGAAGGATCATTAGGGATCAGATCAAGGCCATCAAGAACAAGCCTAGAGGGCAATTATACTTTCCATGGCTGATTTGCGCATTATGTGAACACGGGGGCATCCCTTTGGGGGATGATTATGAAGCAGTCGATGGTCTAATAGATATTAAGGCAGTAAGGCGTCTACTTTGAGGATCACAACATCAGCCAGCCTTACCAGCCAACGAAGTAACACAAAGACCTCGACCATCAGAATGCGCCCCCAAGAAGCGACGTGTCATAATAGTTGAACACAATGATGAGGCTTCAGAAAATGAAGAAGTTGAAACTGAGCCAGAAATCTTAGCTGAGGAAGTGCAACCTGCTCTAGAGTTTATCCATGATTCGTCAACAGCACAGCCAACAAGGAGTCCTAAGCAAACACATAAAAAACCCACTTTCATAGATCAGGACTTCTCTCAATCATTTCCTTCACCCCACCAAAGTCCAATTCACACTTTTGTGCCACCTTCTGTAATTTTCGAGCCAATTGGGTTAGGAACCAGTAACGCGGCAACATCTGAAGGCCCAGTTGGACAAGAAGAGCCAGTGCTCCAACACAGCAGCATAAACTTGAAGGAGTTGAAAACATTCATTAGTGATCAACTCCGACCGTTGGCCGCATCAATTGAAGAACTTCAACAATAGAACAGGGTACTAAGGGATTACCTGAGGCAGCAAACAAGACGCATGCAAGACCAGTTCGTATACACAATGTAGTACATCAACCAAGTTTTGATGGGTATGCTTTCCTTGCCTCCGTTACCAGCACATCTCAGGAATGCCCTGCGTTTCATGGATGAGAACCCTGAAGAAGAAGAACACAGAGATGATGCGCCAGTGCAGTAATATTTTAGGGCGTTGGGTTAAAGAAAAACTTTTGTGATATTTAGTTTATTTGTTCTTTTACATCTTTTTGTTATGTTAATGAAATTTATGTTTAAATATGAAGAATGAATGAAAAGTTATCATTTCGAATCTTTGCGTTTGTCTTCAGCATACTTTATTTTTGTTCTTTGATTATTTTTCTAAGTCTTGTGCTTAGTATAACCTCAATGATATCAACTATATGAACTCATAAGCATAAGATCAGCGTGAGGAAAATAGACAAGGCTTGAACTTCTCTTAAAAGATTAAGTTTAATTTCTAACACGTGCAAGCTTTAGATCTTAAACTCCTTTCAATTTCTTAAAGCTTTTTAAAACTTTTTTTCTCTTTTAGCAATGAGGATTTGGCTCGTTTCCAAATTTGGGATGAGTATAGCTCATTTCCAAATTTGGGGATGGGGGAAATCAAAGTGTAGACGCGTCAACAAATATACCATGAAGAAAAAGGGAAATAAAATAAGAAATTCAAATGCAGCTCCTTCTTCATTTCCTCAAAAGAAAAGAATCTTAATTGGCATGAGCTTAGTTGGAACAGGCACTTGGCCGTAGTTGGATATCCGCATGACACCCGTGGGGGCAAGCCAAAATGAAGTTAAGTCACCTAGATCAACGCGTCTCATAAAACTCCTCTATCTAGTCAAAAGAAAGAAACTATACCTTGAAAAAGGAATGATTATTAGATATGAGTTTAGTTGTGAAGGTTTCTCACCCGTAGTTGGATGTTTGCATGACACCCGTGGGGGCATGCCAAAACGAAAGTGGGATACCTGGAGCAATGCATGGGTAAATAAGTATGCAATCATTTTCTTTTTATCCAGTGTTTGTTTTTTTTAAAAAGAAAAAAGCATCTTACGCATTGCTGGTTTCGAAAAGATTGAAATGTTTTGAGAAATGAAAGGAGTTGCGATAAGAAGCCTGCTGCACTAGAAACAAAATATTAATCTTTTTAAGAAACGCGTCAAGCTAAGTATATTTTCTCAACTCTTATTTAGCTTTGTGATTGAATATGATGAGAGGTGAAACTTGAGTATCTAAGGCTGAGGAGATAGCAAGGAATTACTTTAGAATGCTTGAGGACAAGCATTGTTCAAATTTGGGGGTGGTTAATAACTTGTAAAAATACAAGTTATCTTTGCTCTTAAGTTGGAACAATTAGGGTTTTTAATGATAAATTCTCCTCATTTTTAATAGAAACACGTGGATTTACTTAAACAATAGAAAATTCATATAAAAGAAGTTTTATCACTGATTATCGTGACGCTGACGCACTACTTTGCAGGATTTTAACGCAAGAACTGACAACAACGCATTAGACAAGTGCCGCAGGAAACGCGCTAACGCATGAGCCATGCGTCGGAGGGAATTCAACACATAGAAGATTCGTTACTCTGGGTTGATTGTGTCACATCACCACTTGCGAGCATGGGCACCTTCAACAAGCGGCGTCTGAAAAGCTTCCAAGAGGTCAGGCGGCCAACCAGGACATGGAATTTAATGCTAACCAGGGCATGGATTTAAATGCAGCCCATCCTCCAAGTGGACGAGACCAGCGCCTATAAATACTTGAAGAACCTCCAGAATTAAAGTGAGACAATTAGAAGCTCCATACTCTCTGTAAATTTTTAGACTTAGTTTTAGCTGTACAAACTGTGCGAGGTGTAAGACGATCGAAGGAACTGAGAACCACCACCACCGCCGGCCATAGAGTGGAGAAAGTTATTCTTGAGAAAGATACTCTGTCCTCGACTCTTTAAAGTGATTGTACACAACAAGATTGAGCCAAAGAACTACAAGAGATTATATTCTTTGGCTTGACTCAGTCTCTCTCTTAATATCATTTTCATATCATTTTGATTGAATATAGTTCTTTGTAAAGACTCATTGATCCTTTATAAAATTCATATATTTGATCATCACTGTTGCTATTGTTTGTCTTCTGTTTATGTTGAAAGCATTAGTACTTCATGCATAATTATGTTCCAACGCCTAAGCCAACTTGACAACTTGGTGAAAGCTTCTTTACTTAGTTGTTCGAAAGAATAGCTAAGCCGCATTAAGTAGAACACCTAGTACAGCTAGAGATAGACTTACTAGTGTTTATTGCATTCTAGGTTAGACGCATGTACCCTAGAGATAGGCTTGTATGTTATTCACATTGAGAAGTATTGAATGATGTCTAATGCATGAATAGAAAGATAAGCAACCCATCCCATTTCATCCACACTACATCCGTTGTATGCAATTATCTTTAACCGGTGCGTTCACCTACTTAATTTCCATTTTCACATGAACCTTCATTTTCCACTCAACTCTTTTGTATTGTCTTGCATAGGCATAACATGTTAGGGTAAATAATACATCTTTCACATTTGTTTAGGAAAAACCTCCTACTGCAAGTACAACGCATAATCTGTGTTAGTAAAACTGAATCCCTGTGATCGACCCTAGACTTGCGAGGAACCTAGATTAGATTTATACTTGGGTTTAATCTAGGAAAACTTGAACGTTATTATAAGGAGTTGTGTGTCTTCTGTTCATAATATTAACGCCCCAACGCGTTGCATTCATATAAACGTATCAAGGCAGAACACAGCATTTAAGACTTCATTCTTCCAATCTGTTTTACTCTATACATTCCTAAAGCATCTTACGATAACAAGCGAACAATAGTTTAGTCTTGTTCTTAGATTTTCTTTTAGAGAAGGAGGTTGTGTCGACAGATCATTCTGGTAAGCTTGGGAAAGCGTCGAGAGAGGGTCGACTCCTATGGAAGCAAGCATATCCTTTTAACCGAATAGAGGTTGACAGTGTAAAAGCCTCAGTCAGCAAGGAATTGCTACCAGGATCTCTACCTTTATCTTCCATTGTTATTTTGTACTCAAACTCATTTATAAAAATGGAATTTACTTCTCTATATCTGTTCACTCCCTGTTATTTACGCATGAGTAGCTAAATCTGTTGAATGGGTTGAGAAGCATTTAGCTAGCACAACTGGGAACTTTCATTCTATGCGATTATCTTGTATTATGTATGCTTCATTCGTCCATTAGAGGTACTCGGAAGGGTAGTCTAAGGACAAGATCTAGGCTTGGGACAATCAAGTTAGAATCTAGGCTCGGGAAAGTCAGATTAGAACGCATAATCAAGAGATAGGAGCTTAGGAATAAGCACTGTTTGCTATTAACGCATTGCATGCATCCTAGAGATAGGATATGATTGTGTGCGGTCACCTTGCCTTTATGCATCTTGCATCATCACATAGGACAAGAGTAGAGACTTAGGAATAAGCTCTATGGACACTTTTGCATTCAACACATGCGTCCTAGACTTAGGAGCATCGCATTTGCATTGGAAAATGACCTTCTGCGCATGGTTGTAGCATGATCGTATAGTCTAATGCATTGCCAAGTAACGCTAGCTAATGACCTTCTCAACCCGTTCATCCGCATACTCAGTGCATCTATCACGCAATTAGAATTTTCTCAAATCTGCCGCATTTTTTTATTTTTCATCACCGTAAACAACAACCTCAACAACTATTGATTTATTTGGTTACCGCAAAGTTTTCCCAAGTCCCTGAGTTCGACCCTAGACTTACCAGGAAACTCAGTAGGGTTTATACTTGGATTCCGCTAAGAAAACTTGAGTGCTCAACGCATTTTTTCACCATCGCATTTCATCCACAATTTCACTTCATAAAATAATGCATCAGTATGTAGTACAAACTACAGTACATATTTTAAATGTTGTTCCATCAAAAAGTGTTTTAGAAACACCGTATGAATTATGAAAATGACGCAAAACGAGTTTACGTCATTTTCATATCTGGGGTTGTCCAGCACACGTGTTGGTACAGAATCTGAAGAAATTGGAAACACGTTATATTTGTAGGATACCACAAAGAGACAAAAGAAGGATTGTTTTATGATCCCCAAGAAGATAAAGTATTTGTATCAACAAACGCTACGTTCTTGGAAGAGAATCATATTAAAAATCATCTACCTCGCAATAAACTAATATTGCAAGAAATGACTAAAGATACTATAGAAAGATCAATAAGAGTTGTTGATCAAGCTGGTCCATCAACAACAGTTGTTGTCCCGTCACGTCCATCCCAATAGTAAAGGATGCCTCGATGTAGTGGGAGGGTTATTCAACAACCTGAACACTATATGGGTTTAACAGAAACTCAAAACTTCATACAGGATGATGGTTTAGAGGATTCATTAACATTTTAGAAGGCAATGGAAGATGTTGATAGGGAACAATGGATAAAAGCCATGGACAATGAAATGGAGTCTATGTACTTCAACTCTATCTGGGAATTTGTAGATCAACCATATAGTGTTACACTTACAGGTTGAAAATGGATTTACAAGAGAAAACAAGACCAAACTGGCAAGGTGCAAACCTATAAAGCCAGACTCGTGGCAAAAGATTTTACCCAAAGAGAAGGAGTTGATTATGAAGAAACTTTTTCTCCTATTGCCATGATAAAATCTATATAATACTTCTTTCCATTTTCACATATTATGACTATGAGATGTGGCAAATGGATGTCAAGACAGCTTTTTTGATTGGCTATCTTGATGAAAGTATTTTTATGTCTCAACCATAAGGGTTCATCGAAAAAGGACAGGAACAGAAAGTCTGTAAGCTTAATTGATCCATTTATGGATTGAAACAGGCATCCAGATCCTGAAATATAAGGTTTAAAACTGCGATGAAATCTTATGGCTTTGAACAGAATGTTGACAAACTTTGTGTGTACAAGAAGATAGTCAACAAAACTGTAGCATTCTTAGTTTTTATGTTGATGATATCTTGCTCATTGGGAATGAGACAAGTTTTCTTGCTGACATAAAGAGATGGTTAGCAACACAGTTCTAAATGAAAGATTTGGGTGATGCTCAGTATGTTCTTGGAATACAGATCTTTTGGAACCAAAAGAATAGAACATTAGTACTATCTCAGGCCTCTTATATTGACAAGATGTTGTCAAGATATAATATGCAAAATTTCAAGAAAGGCGTGTTACCTTTCAGGCATGGAATTCATTTGTTGAAGGAACAGTGTCCTAAGACACCTCAAGAGGTTGAGAAGATGACAAGAATTTCATACGCATCTGCAGTTGGTAGTTTGATGTATGCCATGTTATGTACATGCCCTGACATATGCTTTGCAATTGGAATCGTCAGCAGGTTTCAATCTAATCTAGGACACAGTCATTGGACTACTGTCAAAAACATCCTCAAGTATCTAAGGAAAAGGAAGGACTATATGCTTGTGTATAGATTTAAGGATTTGATCTTTACAGGATACATTGATTCTGATTTTCAGACTGACATAGATTCTAGGAAATCTACTTCAAGATCAATTTTCACTCTTAATGAAGGAGCTATAGTTTGGAGAAGCATTAAGAAAAGTTGTATCGTTGACTCTATAATGGAAGCGGAATACGTGGCTGCATGTAAAGCTGCTAAAGAAATAGTATGGCCACGCAAATTCTTGGTTGATTTGGAAGTAGTTCCAGATATGCACCTGCCTATCACACTGTATTGTGACAATAGTGGTGTTGTTGCCAACTTGAAAGAACCCAGGAGTCACAAACGTGGAAAATACATTGAAAGAAAGTACCATCTCATCCGGGAGATAGTGCACGGAGGAGATGTGATCGTCACAAAGATTGCTTTTCAAGACAACTTTGTTGATCCATTCACAAAGGCCCTCTTGGTTAAAGTGTTCGAGGGCCACCTAGTTGGACTAGGACTTTGAGTACTGTAATCTAGGGCAAGTACGAGAATATCTATGGTAATAGAGATGCCTTAGTTTATCATATTTTCTCTTTATGTTTCTCAACATTATATTGTATATATTTATTCTCACTGGAGTTTTAGTCCAAGTGGTAGATTGTTGGGAATGTCCTAAGAACTCACTGTTCATGTTAAACATTCTATTTATCAATAATAATAAGTTGTTGATTTTGCATTCTATTATGAAAATCTAATAAACATATCCATGGCTATAGTTTGAATACTGTAACTTTATGTAGTGACATAAACAGGATCAAGTTAACAGTATATAGCCTAAATGGTCTAATAAGTATAGGGAATTAATTGGGTATCTCATCCTGGTAACACTATTGGATGCGGCCCACTCTGTAGTTATTACAAGAGTTGTAAAGTGCTACAAATGATGTGATCCACAGATCGTTCATGTTGAGACATGTGAGTGAGGGCATCCTATACAATAAGTTTGCATATAGACTGGACCACGAAAATAGTCATTTTTCTTTATAACGACCGTTTACTGTTAAAATTGACTATTTCATTTACTAAGTAACCTACGTTAACTCGATCTTAATCCTGAGCTAGCTATGAACTTCTGTTTGTCCAGGATTATCCTTTGATCTGCAAACGTTGAGAGTAGTCCAACAGCATTGCTCAATAAGTCTCCCATTTTAGGGATAAGAACGGACGAATAGCTAGGGACATAGCCCTGCAAGATGGAATTCACTCCTACCTGATTAAGGGTTAGTAGATCGGTTGTTCTCTTAAGTACTGATTCCAGATCTTGAACAATTGAGGCCTACCTTCTCATGATAGAGAAAGGATTTGATTCATAGGTGTTATGAATCAAAATTTTTCATTAGATGGTCAATGGGAACTTAAGGAACAAGATGTATTCACAGGGGTAAAACGGTTATTTTGACCCAGCTATGATTACGAAAAACCTGTGAATGATTGACTTACTAATTATGGTTATATTAAGTGGACATAATATATCTACAGTGAGGGGAGTTCAACTATGGGCTATAATGGAGTGATCCATTAGTTAAAGAATGAGAGTTAGATCGATCTAATGAGTTTAGCCGATTAATCTCGGATCGTTGGAGCCCATGATTTGTAGGTCCAGGAAATGGATAAGCTTTAGAGTAGCTTGAGAAATTAATTTGAAACATTCAAATTAAAATTAAATGGAATAGAAGAATATTTATTTAAATATGATTTAAATATATGAAGATGGATTTGTGCAAAAATTATTTTAATATTTGATATTAAATTACTTAGTATTATTTAAAAATTAATTTATGAAATTAATTTTATAAAATTAAATTTTCAATTTTAAAATCAAAATAGATTTTGAAATCAGTTTTGATTTTGAGAAAAATTGAAAAATTGAAAAACATGCACAAATAGAAAAATGAGACTTTCCATTACCCATCTTCTACATGCTCACACAAACCCCATTTCATCATCTTCATTTACTCCAAGCATGAGCTACAAGTCATGCAGCATTCTTCTTTGCATGTTCACTTGCAATAAATAAAGAAGATTGGAATGAATTTGAGGCATGCATTCAATAGAAGTTTTAGAGAATTTCGGACTGAAGAAGATTTCTTCGAACGTGCTTGTGTAGTGAGCTTCTCTCTGGTTTTCTATTTCTTCAAGTTGTTCTTGAGTCCCACAACTCATTCTAAAGCTCCAAGGGGATAGTGGGGAAGATCTTGAGGTGGTTCATGGTGTTCTTTGGAGAAGACAACTGCTGTTGATCGAGATCTTGAAGAGTTCTACAAAGGTATGACTACAAACCTTCTTATCTTAGATGAGTATGCTTTAGTTTCTGCCAAAATTAGTGAATTTGAATGCTTATTGATCCTTGTTACTTCCGCTGCATGTTAATACACTCTTACACCCTGCTCGCGTGCTCTACATGAATGGTCAGGATCTACCATCTGTAATAGTTCACAACACTTGCAAACCTCTACAAAGCGGGCCGTATCCGTAGTGTCACTAGGATCTGATATCCCAAAGGCATGATCCACTTATATATCTCATATACATGCTTAAGTTTACATATGATAATCATAGAGCTTTGTTTATTGGATATGAGTAAATGCCAGATAAAATAACTCTTATTTTATTCATAACAATGTGTATAAATTACAAACAATGAGACTCTGGGAGAATTTGGATACCAATCCCAACAAGGCTCCCAAACAATGAGATGACATCAAATAACATATCAACCCATCTCATTTTAGGCCCCCAAACAGCCCCTATGTGAAATATAATAAAGAAATAGATTTAGCAATATGCTCTCACTCACCAACACTGAGGTAGAGGAAATTCATACATAAAGGAGAAGACTAGTACTTGTGTCCAATATCAATTAGTTACACCATAACAAAACAAGATATAATAATATCAACATAGTAAAAGGACTAAATAGAAATTAACAAGAGTCTAAAATGTGACATGGATAATATCCTAGCATCCCCCACAAACGAATAGTTTCTGTGTAAAATTGTGAGCTTGGTACGAAGACCAAAGAATTGAGAGGATGGCAGCACCTTTGTCATGATATTAGCAGGTTGGTCCTTAGATGGCACAAACCAAACAACTAATTGATGACAAGCAACACATTCTCAGATGAAGTGATATGATCAATCTCAATATGTTTTGTTCGATTATGAAGAATGGTATCAAGTGTTATATATGTAACACTCAAATTATCACATAGGAGAATATGAAGGACATTATGCACGATACCAATCTCATAAAAAATTGACTAAACCCATATAATTTTAGCTGTAGCATTGGATATCCCATGATATTCAAATTTTGCACTAGATCGAGAAACAACATGTTGTTTCGATGACTTCCAAGAGATAAGATTAGAATTAAGGAAATGTTGGGATTGGTGTCCTAATTCTCCCAGAGTCTCGTAGTTTGTAATTTATACATATTATTATGAATAAAATAAGACTTATTTTATTTGGTATTTACTTATATCCAATAAACAAAGCTCTTTGGTTATCGTATGTAAACTTAAGCATGTATATGAGATATGCAAGTGGATCATGCCTTAAATGATAACCTAAATAGGTTAGTAGTATAAGGATTAAGGAGGGATTCCTGATCCTGGTGACACTACGGATATGGCCCGCTTTGTAGAGGATTGCAAGTGCTGTAAACTACTACAGATGGTAGATCCTGACCATTCATGTGGAGACATGCGAGCGAGGATGTCCTATACAAAGAGTTTGTACAAGATCAGACCAAGAGATGATTCGTCTCTGTATATAACGTCATTGATACTAGAGACTTACATCTCACCTAAATGACCATAGGTGACATGACCTCAATCTTGAGTGTTTTGGGAACTCTTGCCTTTGAGGGCAGTTCTTTGATTAGTATAGGTGAGAGTAGTTAGATTCTCAACTCAACATGCCTACCTTTTTTGGGACTTGTCTGATTTGGGAGCTGGGAACTTAGTTACATAAAATGGAATTCACTCCTTCTCCAAAGTAGGGATAAGTAAATAGATTACTCCCTTAAAGGCTGATTCTGGGGATTGAACATAGTGGCCACAACTTCTCTTTGGAAGAGAGGACTCAGTTATAGTAGGACTATGACTTATGTTCATAAGAGGGATCAGTGGTACTTAAGGAGTTAGATGTAACTACATGGGCATAACGGTGATTGGCCCAGCTGTACTTACGAGCGATCTGTGAAGGGTTATCGCACTATTTTTGGTTGATATGGACACATAATATATCTGTGGCAAGGAGAATTCAGCTGTCGGTCTTTAGTGGAGTGCCTAGCAGTTAACGAATGGTGGATCCTGTGACTAAAGAGTTTAGTCAGTTATTCACGTACCATTGGAGCTTCGAGCTATAGGTCCATAAGGTCCCCTCGTAGCTCAATGGATTCAAGTTGAGAATCATTTCTTGGTGTTGATTTGAAATGTTCAGATTGACAAGAGGAAATACGATTATATATGATATGATCGGTGTGATGTATGAGATACATCAACTGGAGGATTAATGTAAATGAGATTTACATTAAATATCATGAAATAGAAAAGAACTATGGTTTATATGTTTCATGAGATGAAATATTAAAACTATAGGTTATAAATATAGTATGGTAAGTTGATTATCATATATATTTATAATAATATTAATTATTGGATAGTTATCTCTTTTTCTCTAATAACCAAGTGAGTGGGAGGTTATTGGTGGTTTCATGGTAACCGTGAGATAAAAGAAAAAATGTTTTCCTAAATTTAGTTAATGATTGAGATTTTCCATTCTTGGAAAGACTCACGATGGTTGTTAAGTGAATAGGATTCACTAAACATAGCTTAAGAGAGACTAGACGATCGTGGAGTGACATTACACGATAGTTCACTCAGCTGACTGATAGCTAAATGATCGCGGAGCTTTTGCTAAACAATCGTGGAGCTTCTTCTAAACGATTGGGCATCGTCTATACAATAGACATTTTTCATCTCCCACTTGCTCAATCGTTTACATGATTGTTCCTCCGGTCTCTTCCTCTAACCAAGTCCACACAGAGCCCACACTTCTGGATTCTCACACCAAGAATACCAAGATAGCCATTATGGTGGTATCGTACTCAAGTTGACTAAGTTAAGGTTTTTGGAGGCCGTTCGCTGTGTTCGTTGTCTTAGAGTTCATTGTGTTCGTGATTGCTGTGATCGTGCTGTGTTACGATCGTAGTGTTCGAGCGTTCGGGTTTGCAGTCTTGTTGATTGTTCAAGCGTTCATGATCGAGGGTATTTGAAGATGAGTCTTCAAAGGTATGTCTTGTTATCCCTTGATCTTATTAAAAGCATGCTGTAATTTCGTATTGTGCATGACCGCTTAGTTTTCGTTTGTGTACTGTAGTTGTTTATATTCAAATACTATTGGAATTTGGAACGATCATTCCACTGCTCATGAAAATCCTCATGTCCGATTTCCTTCAGGAAAATGCAAAAACCACTAGTACTTCAACGATCATTTAGGAAACTTGCCTAAATAGCATCCGTGTAGCAAGTAAGAACATTAGAAGAAGATTTTGTATACGTAGTACCAAAAGAGGAAGATCCATTTAAATATCGCAAGACTCGTTTAATGACTTGGATATGGGTTGATTTAAGAGCATGAAGAAATTGTCAAAGCTTGTTAACGAAGTAACAAATGTCAAGTCTCATCAAGGTGCAATACTACAATGCTCCTACCAAGCTTCGGTACTCTGTTAGATCATCCAGAGGTATCCCATCATGTAATGATAATTGAGAACCAACAACCATTGAAGAATTGATGGACTTAAAATCTGTCATCTTAGTCTTAGCAAGCAAGTCATGAATGTATTTAGATTACGACAAATGCATAAAATCTGGTTGACAAGAGACTTGAGTTCCCAAAAAAAATGAAATAGTGCCCACATCTTTAAGTGAAAAGGAAGCATTTAAAGTTGAAATAAAGTGTTGGACTAATGATTGATAGTTACCAGTAACCAAAATGTCATCAACATATATCAGAAATATTACCACGGAAGTTGTATCTCTATAGTTTAATATCGATGTATCAACTAGAGAACTACAAAAAAATCCCCAACTAAGCAAGTAAGAACTAAGCTTTGGGAACCTAACATGAGGGTTTTGTTTAAGACCATATCAAGACTTATGTAACTTTAAAACATAATGAGGATGTGATGAACTTATGAAATTAGTTGGTTGCTTTACGTATACTTCTTCATGAAGATCTATATGTAGCAATTTTGAACATCCAATTGTCTTACATTCCATCCATAAGAAACCGCAAAAGATAGTACAATGTGAATAGTTCGCTTAATAACCAGACTAAAAGTCTCAAAATAGTCGATTCCAAAAGCTTGGGAATATCCTTGAGCCATCAATCGGGCTTTGTACCTTTCAACATCATCATTTTAATTGAGCTTCACACGAAATACCCACTTTGAGCCTTTAACCTTTCTGTTGAAGGTAGAGAAACCAAGGACCAAGTATTATTTTGTAATATTGTATCAAACTCATCATATTGCTTGTTTCCATAATGGGTTAGCGAGAGCAACATTGTAGTTTGATGGTTCGATAGGGATGAATGTTGAGGATAGTGAGGTTGAAAGGGTGCCTAGGTTATCATTAGATGTTGATTGACTATGACTAGTATGGTGGTTGAAACTATTTGATTAGGGGAGGAATGGTTTATTGATATAGTTTGAGTGGCAGGAGAAAGGTAATGCTCAATTGAGGATGAAGTAATTGATTGGTGTAAGGTGGGGTTAGGAAGGGTGGTGGAGGGTGGTGAAGTTGAAGCGATGGAATATATGGGTGAAGAATTATGATCGGGTGGTGTATTCAATGAAAAATATGATATATTTTTATATAAATAAGATGGAACTGGTAGTAGAAAATTGTTAGGATGTATGCCCTAAAGCTTCGTAGTTATATGTTATTTGAAATAATGGTTGATTATTTAATATATACAATAATCCATTAAAGAAAGATCCAATATTATTTTATGTAGCTTAAACTTATATGTGGTTGACATACAGGTGGATCATGTTTAAGTAATAACCTAAATGGTTTGCAGTATATGGATAAGATTGGGTACCTTATCCTGGTGACACTACGGATACACCCCACTTTGTAATTGTTACAAAAGTTGGTGACATAACGGATACACCCTACTTTGTAATTGTTACAAAAGTTATAAAGTGTTATAAACGATTTGATCTTAATAATTCATGTGAAGAAACACGAGTGGATGTATCCTAAACAAAGAGTTTGTATAAGACTGGACCGCAAAATGATTAATCTCCCTTTGTCACCATTGGTTGAGGAGATTAACATTTCATAAGATGACCATAGGTGACTCGACCTTAATCCTGAGTGAGTTGTGAACTTCTGTCTATGAGAGCAATCCTTTGATTTGTATCGCCGACTCAATATGCCTACCATTTTCGGGGATTTGTGCGAGTAAAAAGCTGGGAACACAGCTACAAAATATGGAATTCACTCATTTTCATATTTAGGGTAAGTAAATGAATTACTCCCTTGAGTACTGACTCTGAGTTTTGAACAATAGGGTCTCCCCCTCTCACTAGCTTGAGATGATTTTTGTTTGTAGTAGGACCATAAACAGGTTGTTCATTAAAGGATCAGTGGTACTTAAGGAGTTAGATGTAATTATAGGGGTAAAATAGTAATTTGATCCAACTATAATTACAAACCATTCGTGAAGAGTCGATTTACTGTTGATTGGTCATATCCATGGATACATAAATATATCTACAGTGCAAATAGTTTAGTTGTATGTCTTTAGTTGAGTGACATGCAGTTAATAAATGTTGATTAATTAATTAAAGAGTATAATTAATTAATCTCGTATCATTGGAACTTCTAATCTGTAGGCCCATAAGATCACTTTGCTAGCTCATTAAGAGTAAAAAAGAATCAATTTACTTTGGACTAATTTGATTGTTCAAATAAAATAAGGGAATTGATTGTAGAAGATACAGTTAATATAATGTATATAGATACGTTATAATATAAAGTTACTTTCGAATAAGATTCAAAATTATATTTTATAATATGAGAGAGAGAAATATTTGAATAAGATTCAAATATTATTTACATAAACAAGATTCATGTAAAACTATAAGTTAAAATTAAGGGTGGCTCGTTCCCTTTCTTTTGCGGGGAGGTTACAACTTGTTAGGTCTGTCTTGCAATCCTATCAGGTATTTTGGTGTAGTATCTTAGTGTTACCTGTGAAGGAACTCTTATACAAGAGTACCTCTGAGCGGAAGCGGATCTTTCCAATTCATTGTGACAAAAATTCCATATATACATTCAAACATACAAATAGACGTTAATAACGCTAAATTACTGGCATGCTTATAAGATCAATAAATAAGAGACCGGGAGAACATACCAGTTGAAGACTTTTCTTCACTTGAAATCTTGCTCTCTCCATGAACGACCTCTCGCTCTTTCTAGACCAGCAAGTAATCATCCAGCAACACCCTAGTTGTCTACACGACCAGCTTTGCACAAACACAAGGAAACGGGGATGACACCACCACTCGGAGCCCTCAGTATTCTCGGAGTGGGAATCCAAAGGGTGGGCTTTTATCCGATTTGGTAGAGGGGAGGAAAAAAAGAGATCGTATACATCGATCAAGCAAGTGAGAGAAAGACTCGTCTATCGTATAGACATAATTCTTGATCGTCTAGGTGAAGTATACAATCGTGTAGGAAAAGGTGAGCGATCGTCTATACGATCGTTTAGTAAAGCTCTGGCGCTAAATGATCGTTTAGTAAAAGTTAAGCGACCGTTTAAGTAGCGTGCGGGTGTAAGCGATCATTCAGTAAACAACACTATCGTATATGCTCTGATTTACTAAGTGATGACTCTCTAGAATCGCAGCACACCGTGATCTATTTAAGCATCTCAAAATGATTCTTCATCTTACTCATCAGTTACAAAAATAGAAGAGACGCTGGCTAATTATCCCATAACTATCCAATTAAAAAAAGAATAAATATAATCACATTATATTCATAACCTATGGTTTAATATGATATATTAACCATAGTATTTTCCTCCATTAGATATAAATCATATTTATATCCAATTTCCTCCAAATTAATGTATCTCATATATAAAGTCAATTATATCATATATAATTAACTAGTTCAATTATATCATATATAATCGAACTTCTTCATGTCAATTTGAACATTTAAAATTGGCTCAAACATTGATTCTCAACTTGTATCCAAGCTACCAAGGGGACTTTATGGACCTATGGCTCGAAGCTCCATTGGTATGTGAATAAATGACTAAACTCTTTAGCCACGATATTCACCATCCGTTAACTTCTAGGCATTCCACTAAAGACCAACAGTTAAACTCTTCTTACCACAGATATATTTCTATGTCCATCGGATATAACCAATTATCAGTACGATGACCCTTCACAGATGCTCGTAAGTACAGTTGGGCCAATTTACCAATTTGCCCCTATAGGTACATCTTACTCCATAAGTACCACTGATCCCTCTAATGAACAATACGACATAGTCCTACTATGTGTGAACAACTCTCTGGCCATGAGAAGGTGTGTGGCGCCACATTGTTCAAGCCCCAGGATCAACCCTTAAGGAGCAATCTATTTACTTACCCCTACTTCGGGGAAGGAGTGAACTTCATCTTGTGTAGCTGAGTTTCCAGCTTCCAAATCAGACGAATACCTAAAGTGGTAGGTTTG
The DNA here is from genome assembly GCF_009727055.1 of Benincasa hispida. Taxonomy (NCBI): domain Eukaryota; kingdom Viridiplantae; phylum Streptophyta; class Magnoliopsida; order Cucurbitales; family Cucurbitaceae; genus Benincasa; species Benincasa hispida. Next base: position 60,097,831 of record NC_052353.1, read on the forward strand.
AGTCAACGCTCTGGTCACTCGCACCCAAGAAAATCAAAGGATCGCCCTCAATGGCAGAAGTTTCTAACTCACTCCGGATTCAGGTCATGTTACCTATGGTCATCTTAGTAAAGTGAAGTCTCTGTCATGAACGGGGTTATATGACGAGACGTTAACACTTCATGGTCAGGTCTTATACAAATTATTTGTATAGGACACCCCCGCTCGCATGTCCCCTACACGAATGATCAGAATCAGATCATCTGTGACAAATCACAACACTTATAACTATTCCACAAAGCGGGTTGCATCCATAGCGTTACTAGGATAAGGTTTCCCTCCTATATCCATATACTACAGACCATTTTGGTTATCACTTAAGACATGATCTACTTGTATGTCACCACATACATGCTTAAGTTACGTAAAGATAACTAGGGATTTTAAATTTATTGGTTTGTGGTAAAGCAAATAAAACATCCAAATGTGCAAAGTTAAGAAGTGAAGTAAATATCATATACATAACAAGCGTTCGTACAAACTGTTTACAAATTACAGGACACGAGACTTTAGGGCATCAACTCCAAAAATCTCCCACTTGTCCTAAAGCGAAGTGGGGTGTACAAAAATAAGTACAAAACAATAAACTAGGGCATAAAACCCAATACAATAAATCTCCCACTTGCCCTAGTCCAGCCACAGGTGGTCCCGTAAACCCATGCTCTGAAGGTGACCCTCAAACACTGTAGCCGTGAGAGTCTTTGTAAACGGGTCAACAATGTTGTGCTCCAAGGCAATCTTCGTGATGATCACGTCTCCTCGATGCACTATCTCGCAGATCAGATAATACTTCCACTCTATGTGTTTATCGCGCCTATGACTCCTGGGCTCCTTAGAGTTTGCCACAGCACCACTATTGTCACAATAAAGGGTGATGGGCCTAGACATATCTGGAACAACTTCCATCTCTGTCAAGAACTTCCTAAGCCAGACGGATTTCTTAGCACCTTCACAAACCGCTATATATTCGGCCTCCATCGTGGAGTCGGCGATGCACCCTGCTTAGTGCTCCGCCACACTATAGCTCCTCCGTTAAAAGTAAAAACTGACCCTGAAGTGGACTTCCGAGAGTCCTTATCAGTTTGAAAGTCAGAATCCATGTATCCATTAAGGATCAAATCACTAGACCTATACACGAGCATGTAGTCCCTCATTCTTCGAAGAGACTTGAGGATGTTCTTAACTGCGGTCCAGTGACCCTGGCCTGGGTTAAACTTATACCAACTAATTATTCCCACAGCTAGCAGATGTCTGGCCTAGTGCAGAGCATCGCATACATCAAACCGCCAACGACAGATGCATATAGGACCCATCTCATCTCCTCAACCTCTTAAGGCGTCTTAGGACACATGTCCTTAGACAAAGTGACTCCATGCTTGAATGACAGCATGCCCCTTTTTGAAGTCCTGCATCGAATACTTGAGCAAGATCTTGTCATTATACGATGCCTGAGACAGCGCTAGCACTTTGTCTTACAATTTCGAAAGATCTGTATACCCAGAACAATTTGAGCCTCTCCCAAATCTTTCATTTGGAATTGGGTCGCTAGCCAATTCTTAACTGCAGTCAGTACACCTACATCATTCCCAATGAGTAGTATATCGTCTACATACAACACTAAGAAAACTACTGAACTATTTACGATCTTCTTGTAAACACAAGGTTCATCAACGTTTTGTTCAAAGCCATACGATTTGATCGCAGTATCAAACCGAATATTCCAAGATCGAGATGCTTGTTTCAGCCCATAAATGGATTGATTCAGTTTGCAAACTTTTTGCTCTTAACCTTGGGCAATGAATCCTTCGGGTTGCACCATGTAAATGGTCTCCTCAAGATTTCCATTCAGAAAAGTCGTCTTAACGTCCATTTTTCAGATCTCATAATTATAATAAGTGGCAATGGACATGAGGAAGCGGATCGACTTTAACATGGCAACAGGTGAGAAAGTCTCCTCATAGTCGACTCCCTCCACATAGGTATAACCCTTTGCCACAAGTCGAGCCTTGAAGGTTTGCACCTTTCCAACATCACCCCGTTTGTGCTTGTAGATCCATTTACAACCTATAGGTATTACCCCATCAGGATGATCTACAAAATCCCATTCATCCTGGTCAACATCCTCCATTTCCTTTTGATAAGACAACAGATCCTCAACATCGCCATCTGCCACCATAGCTAGGATTTCTGTGAAACCCATATAGCGATCAGGTGGGTTCGTAACCCTCCCACTGCGCCAAGGTTCTCTCAACTCTTGAGGTGGAACTGACCTACCAGATGAACTATCATCAACAACTCTTGTTGATGAAGCAGGTCCTTCAAAAACTCTTATTGAAGTTTCAGTAGTTTCGTTAAAAAGCTCATGTAACACGACTTTACTACGTGAACTATGCTCCCTGATATGATCCTTCTCCAGGAAAGTAGCGTTCGTGGAAACAAACACCCTGTTTTCGAACAGATCATAAAAGTAACCCCCTCGTGTATCTTTGGGGTAGCCTACAAAGAGGCACAACCTTGATTGTGATTCCAACTTCTTGGGATTTGCCTCAAGCACATATGTTGGGCAACCTCATATGCGGAAGTGACGTAAACTAGTTTTACGCCCATTCCACAACTCCATAGGTGTTCTCACAACACTCTTAGAAGGAACAAAATTGAGTATGTATAACGTAATCTCTACTGCGAAACCCCAAAACGAGTCCAGTAAGGAAGCGTAACTCATCATCAAACGAACCATGTCCAACAAGGTTCTGTTTCTCCTCTCCGCTACACCATTCTGCTGAGTTGTACCCAGCGCTGAGAGTTGGGAAACGATTCCATGTTCTAATAAATAGTCCTCGAACCCTGAATCCAAAAACTCTCCACCTTGATCTGATCGAAGTGTTTTAATCCGTCTATCCAAAGCATTCTCAACTTCAGTCTTGAATACTTTGAACTTTTCAACAGATTCAGACTTTTGTTGCATCAGATAAACATACCCATATCTAGAGTAATCATCAGTAAAACTGATAAAGTACTCATAGCCTCCTCGAGTTCGCATATTCATTGGATCGCAAAGGTCATAATATACTAATTCTAGAGGCTCTTTGGCTCGATAACCTTTTCTAGTAAAAGGTCTTTTAGTCATCTTATCTTTAAGGCAAGATTCGCACACTGGTAAAGAATTTTCTTCTAACTCACTTAGAAGACCATTATTCACCAATCTCTCAAATCTATTGAGATTGATGTGCCCTAATCGAAGGTGCCAAAGTTGGGCATTTTCTTTTGGAGAAACTCGTTGACGTTTAGATTGAATTACGACAGATTTAAACATCTCTATGTTATGGAGGGAACTTAAGGCTAACGATCTTAGCACATATAAGTTATTTTCTAGTTTAGCTGTACAAATTTCAACACCATACTTATGAATAAACACTTTATTCAATTTAAAAAAAAATAGTGTATTTGTATTGTAATAGACACTTTATAGAAATAAGGTTTCTTTTTAGTTCAGGAACTACAAAGACATCTTTTAATATAAGAAACCTATTCTATAAAGTTAACCGGATGCCTCCCACTGCCACAGCTGAGACGACGTGCCAAGTGCCTACTCGCAACGTCATCTTACCAGCCTTCAGCTGTCGCCAGGATCTAATCCCCTGAAAAGAAAAATAAACATGATTAGTGGCGTCGGAATCAATTGTCCAGGCAGAATCATCATTCTCCACTAAACAAGTTTCTAACAAAAGTAAATCACATTTACCTTTGTCTGCCTTGGCCTTAGCCTTAGCCTTGGATGCCTTTCTCTCCTTGAGATAGCGAGGACAATTCCTCTTCCAATGTCCATCCTAGTTGCAGTGGAAACATGTTTCTTTTTCAACCGGTGGTAGACGATTCCCCTGGGCGACAGGTGGCAGGTTAGCAAACACTTTCCCTTTCCGTTTACCACCCTTCTTCTTCTTCCCCTTTCCAGAGTTAGAAGTTGAAAGTGCAGACTTCGTCCTTGAGATCAAACCTCGATGGAACTTTTTAAAAGAGGAGACAACATTTGCCTCACCTCCCCTATTCTTCTTATTTTTCAACAAGGATTAGTAAGTCTGCAACTTGTTGAGGAGAGTAGTAAAGGTATATTCAACTTTGTTAAGAATCGTATTGCTAACAAAGTAGAGGAAACTCTCCAGCAATGAATGTAGGATAATGCTAACCTGACTGCCCTCATCGATTTTAGACCTATTCATCTCCGCCATGTTAAAATGGACCATCATATTAAGCACGTGTTCACGAACAAAGGTGCTTTCCTCCAGACGGCTATCCAAACATTCCCTGCAGGGACTCCATGATCTCACGTGCTAAGACCATGGACTCATGTTTCTTAGCCAACACGTCACTAATATTGGCCAAGATATAGGCTTGGGCCTTCTCATTTGCCCGTGTCCATCGCTCCTACACCCCTCAAACATTTCGAGTAGCGTTCTGAGATGGAATAGAAGGATAGTCCTCCGTAAGGACAAACTTCAAATCCTCAATGATGAGTATCATCGTGATCATATGTTTCCAACTCGTAAACTAATATGTATCGTCAACACTAAGTAAACTAATAGTGGTTGTAGCCATTTTTAAAACTATTGCTGAAAAACAAATAAACTTTTATAAGACTTTGCAAAACCACATTTTAACCAATTAGTATTAGCAAAACAGCTTCCAAGTACCCTAAGTTATAAGACTTCTATTTTGCAATGATGTCCCAGCGAGCCAAGACAAACGTCACCGATGGGGTGATCAGATGTCCCTTCACTGGGATGAGACATTCTCAACCATTAGGCAGAACCAACTCTTAGAACTGAACCTAACAACCACTGTTTAGTCCAGAACGGCTAACCCTTAACAATTCCGCATAAGTGTAACCCCTCGCTTTCGGCCCCAGAGTCCCACCCTAATGTGTCCACCATAGGGAAAAAGAAGATTAAGACAAGAGACTAAGTAACCTTATCCTCTTACAGGAGATCAAATAAAGAAACGCGCAAAATAGCCATCCTATAGGGGACACTCCCAGGGTGCCTTGAGGCCATGTGCAGAAACTTTATTTAATCTAACGAGAGAGACTATGGGATATGATGTCGCACCTCCCACTCCCACTTACTATGAACATTCTCTCCATCCACCTTGATATTGACCTACCCAAACACCATCCTTTAGGGGGACACTCCTAGGTGCCACGAGGCCAAGGATAGATATCACAGTGTGAACAATAAGGGAGAAACATGAAAGGTTTAAATGAAGCATCAAATGCCCCAAGTACCTCCCACTGAATTTTCTACCTAGGGGTTCATTAACCTAGACAATCTAGCTACTGATTATAATCTAAATCATTTATTAAGTCTACTCAAAAACAACTTTTGTCTTTGAAATGAAACAAGTTTAAGTAGTCACATTCAAACTCTTTAATAGACTATTTTTAACTTACACGCATGCATTAAATCTATCTAATTCACCTTTCCAGGTAGGTTCCTAGGTAGGGGTGTTCTGTTGCCATCACCTTAAATACCCTAGCCTAGACAGAACCCACATTAGACAAAAGGTCCCTTATAGATAGATTTGCTACACTTTAACCTTTTTATTGTTGATTTTAGTTCTAATTTCATTTTATAACCTTTATAAAAGAAACAACTAAAACATACATTTCTACATAATGAGGTATTTATAACACTTATAAATATAGCTTAATAAATAATGCATGCATAAATAGAACTCTTATATTATATGATGCATGAGCATGCACTTACATAATTTAAATCATGCTTCTCTAAATCATAACACTTATAATAAAGAGAAGATACATGACCAATGCATAACCTAAGGTGAGATTTTTCTATATGTGCATACCATATGACATAAAAAAATATACATCGCATGTATAAAATCATAGATTAATGGACCGGGATGAACCAACACAAAACCGGAATGAAAATTCTATCTATTACATTCCCCCCCCCCCCCCGAGCAAACCGGTTCACAAGCTGTCTCTTATACACATCTAGATGTGTATAAGAGACAGACATTATTCCCCCGAGCAAACCGGTTCACAAGCGAACAATATCTTGAACTGCCTAGCGAAGCTCCATCGTTTAGTAAACGTCTCCAGGTAAACGATCGTGTAGCACACATTAGACGATAGCGCAAAAGCTAAACGATCGTATAGGTGACAATGAGGCCGCAAAGCCTGATCGTCTAGACGATCGCTTAACACGCGAAAGGTAAATGATTTACCATACATTTACTCTGAGATCGTATAGTTAGTAACTAAGCGATGAGGTCTACTAAGCTATACGATCATCTAGTACTCGTGCGCGTTAAACGACACCCGAGCATCTGATACTCAGTGATCATCTGCCCTATCGTCTATACGACCCAACCAATGCTTGATCATCTTCTTCCTCGAAGAACAACAACCCTTGCTCCGAACTTCTTCACGAACAACTCAAGACTCAAACTAACTTTGAAATTACAAACTCGATAGCAATTAATTATGCCCATAAATGTAGGGGCCTTTACAATTAACTGGAAATGTAAAAGAATTTAACAAACCGAGGTTTCATCCTAGAAAACTCCATTAATCCACACATCCACAAACGATTTAACAATTAAAACAGAGAGTAGACATGTTACACCTACCGAGAATGTAAATGCAATTCTTCACATCAATGAAATTGGAATATCAGAAATCGGGTGCTTTAATCCCAATTGAAGGAACTCTTATACAAGAGTACCTCTGAGCGAAAGCAGATCTTTCCAATTCATTGTGACAGAAATTCCACATATACATTCAAACATACAGATATGCATTAACAATGCTAAATTACTGGCATGCTTAAAGGATCAATAAATAAGAGACCGAGAGAACATATCAGTTGAAGACTTTTCTTCACTTGAAATCTTGATCTCTCCACGAACGACCTCTCGCTCTTGTTAGACCAGCAAGTAATCGTCCAGCAACACCCCAATCATCTACACGAACACAAGGAAACGAGGACGACACCACCACTTGGAGTCCTCAGTATTCACGGAGTGAGAATCCAAAGGGTGGGCTTCGTTCGAATTTGGTAGAGGGAAGGAGGAAAATAGATCGTATACAACGATCAAGCAAGTGGGAGAAAGACTCATCTATCATATAGACAAAATGCTTGATTTTTTAGGTGAAGTATACGATCGTGTAGGAAAAAGTAAGCAATCTTCTATACGATCATTTAGTAAAGCTCTAGCGCTATATGATCGTTTAGTAAAAGATAAGCGATCGTTTAGTCAGTAGCGTGTGCGGGTGTAAGCAATCGTTCAGTAAATAACACTATCGTATATGCTTTTATTTACTAAGTGATGACTCTCTAGAATCGTAACATACCATGAGCTATTTAAGCGTCTCAAAACAATTCTTCATCTTACTCATCAGTTATGAAAATAGAAGAGACGTCAATCAATTATCCCATAACTATCCAATTAAAAAATAATAAATATTATCACATTATATTCATAACCTATGGTTTAATATCATATATTAACCATAGTATTTTTCTCCACTAAATATAAATCATATTTATACCCAATTTTCTCCAAATTAATGTATCTCATACATAAAGTCAATTATATCATATATATAATTAACTAGTTCAATTATATCATATATAATCGAACTTTCTCTTGTCAATTTGAACATTTCAAACTGACCCAAAAACTGATTCTCAAGTTGTATCCAAGCTACCAAGGGGACCTTATGGACCTATGGCTCAAAGCTCCAACGGTACGTGAATAACTGACTAAACTCTTTAGCCATAATATCCACCATCCGTTAACCACCAAGAATTCGCCTAAAGACCGACAACTGGACTCTTCTTACCACAGATATATTTCTATGTCCAACGGATATAACCAATAATCAGTACGATGACCCTTCACAGATGCTCGTAAGTACAGTTGAGCTAATTTACCATTTTACCCCTGTAGTTACATCTTACTCCATAAGTATCACTAATCCCTCGAATGAAAAATACAACATAGTCCTACTATGTGTGAACACCTCTCTGGCCATGAGAAGGTGTGTCGTGCCACATTGTTCAAACCCCGGGATCAACCCTTAAGGGAGCAATCTATCTAGCTACTTACCATTGCTTCAGAGAAGGAATGAACTCCATCTTGTGTAGTTGAGTTCCCAGCTCCCAAATCAGACGAATCCCCAAAGTGGTAGGTTTGAGTCGGCGCTCTGGCCACTCACACCCAAGCAAATCAAAGGATCACCCTCAATGGCAGGAGTTCCCAACTCACTCGGGATTGAGGTCATGTTACCTATGGTCATCCTAGTGAAGTGAAGTCTCTGTCATGAACGGGGTTATATGACAAGACGTTAACACTTCGTGGTCAGGTCTTATACAAATTCTTTGTATAGGACGCCCTCACTCGCATGTCCCCTACATGTATGATTAGGATCAGACCATCTATGATAAGTCACAACACTTGTAACTATTCCACAAAGCGGGTCGCGTCCGTAGTGTTACTAGGATAAGGTTTCCCTCCTATATCCATATACTACAGATCATTTTGGTTATCACTTAAGACATGATCTACTTGTATGTCACCACATACATGCTTAAGTTACATAAAGACAACTAGGGATTTTAAGTTTATTGGTTTGTGGTAAAGAAAATAAAACATCCAAATATACAAAGTCAAGAAGTGAAGTAAATATCATATATTATACATCACAAACGTTCATACAAATTATTTATAAACTACAGGACACAAGACTTTAGGGCATCGACCCCAACAACCTGCATGTGTAACTCATGAGGTTTAGCGTTTGTTGCGGAGCTATTTATGGAAGGGTAGTGTGAGAAGTCGGGGTGGTGTACGGGTGGCTTGGGATGAGGTGTGTGTGTCGAAGGGTGGGGGAGGATTGGGTGTAAATCATGTGGCTTCATGGATCCAGGCCGCTATTATGAAGTTGCTCTGGCTTCTTTTAGTTAAGTCGGGCTCATTATGGGCGGCATGGATGGAGGCGTATATTTTGCATGGGTGGTCTTTGTGGGCAATTCGGTGTGAGGTGTGGGAAGTCTTGGTGCTTGAGGGCTATCTTGCGGCGTAGAGATAGATTCAAGCATCTGGTCCGTTTGATGGTGGGCAATAGGAGGTCATGCTTTGTATGGTGGGACCCTTTGTTGTCGGGGGTGCGATTTTGGATACATATGGGTCTAGGGTTGTCGGAGATGTAGGGAGTAGTTTGAAGGCGCGGTTGTCGGAGTTTATGGATGGTAGGGGATGTTGGTGGTGGCCAATAGTATCATGGGAGTTGCTCGAGATTTGGGGTCTTATACAGGAAGTGGGGCCTAAGGTGAGGGGGGAGGATTATTGGGTTTGGGTACCGAGTGCGAGTGGTCGGTTTTCAATTGCTAGTGCGTGGGATCGTTTGTGTCCTCATTGTCCTAGGGTGTCATGGGCAGGTTTTTTGTGGTCTATGGGTGGTGTTCCGCGTCATTCCTTCTGTGCGTGGTTAGCTGTGAGGGACAGGTTGGGCAAATGGGATTGGCTGAGAAGGTGGGATTTATCGTCGGAGGGGGGTTTCTTTTGTGTGGGGGCTGTCTCTTATACACATCTAGATGTGTATAAGAGTGGAGTCGCGGGATCATCTATTTTTTGAGTGTGGGTTTGGGAGAGAGGTGTGGTCGGGGGTGGTGCATCAGTTGGGTTCGTCTCATCGGGTGGCAGGATTGGATGTAGAGTTGAGTGGGGTCAGGTAAGAGGGTGCGTAGTAAGTTGTTCCATGTCTTCTAGTGTGTTTCCATCTACTACATCCAGCAGGAGCGTAATCGCCAGCTCCATGGGGGTCGGCCAAGGACGGTCTCTGCTCTATTTTATCTTATTGTCTCTACGGTTCGTGCTCGTGCTATTTCCTGGCGGCTTGACCTTTTTAGTCTTATCTAGTTTTCCTAGCGGGTTGATGTTTTTCTTCATTTTGTTTTTGTTGTTGGTCTTTGTTTTGCTGTTGGCTTCAGTTGTGGGGCTTTTTTTCTTTTTTGTTCTCTGTTCTTTGTCTTATTCCCTAGTGGACTGTGATGTTTTGCGTTTGGTTTGGTTTTGTTTCTGTCGAGCCCTATCTTGGCTTCTGCTTGTTGCTTTGTTGCCTTGATCCTAAGCTGTAGGATCCTTCTTATTGTTATATTAGTATATTACCTATTCAAAAAAAATAATATGAATATGATTCATATTAAAACTATAGATTATATGAGAGAATAATGTATTTGGATGAGATTCAAATATTAAATAATATGAATGAGATTCATATTATAATTATTGGTCAAATTTAATACGAATGAGATTCATATTAAAATTATAGTATATCAGAGGAAATACATTTGAACATGATTCAAATGTGACATTAATTAAATATATGATATTTAACTAATTAATATTAATTAATTGGATTAATTTAATTTAATTTAATTTAATAAGATTTAATTTAATATCAAATTAAGTATAAAAGTTACTCTCTTACCGTTAGCAAGGGAGTTAACGTGAGAATGAGGAGAGTTATCTCCTCTTTTACATGTAATTCACAAAAGTGTTCAGTGATATTGATGGAAGAAGAAAGAGTTCTTATAGAGATACTCTCACCCTCAATTTCCTTTCTATGTAACAAAAATTACACAATCTCTCAAAAGGAATTTTTACACAATCTCTCGGTGGTGGTGTCTTGGCTTTGATTGTGTTCTTGAAAGGAGGTTCATGTTTGAGGGAGTTTTTCATTGAACGAAAAGTCTGTGACGTGGTGATTGTTCGAGAGGAAAGCATTGAAGATTGTCTTCAAGGGTTAGTTCTTCTAAGTCCTTTCTTCCCCTGTAATAGCATGCTTATTTATATTTATGTTTATCTTTTTTATATATATATTTTCTTTTTTTTTTCATGATTTCTAAAACGAATTTTGAAAGCACATGTGTTCATGCGTTATGATACATTTGTTTGACTTGAGATGTTGGATAAGTTTTGAGGGAGGCAAAAGGAAATAGGGCTTCATTGAAAATGACATGGCAAGAGACAAACAAACTACCATTAGAGAGTTAAAGACAAAGATATCCCTTATAAGACATGTTATAGCGAAGAAAAGTGCACCCCCTAGATCGATATTGAAGCTTATGATCATTGTATGGACGCAAAAAGAGAAAACATGCACACCCAAATGTCTTTAAGAGATTATAATTTGGGTATTTTTTTATAGAGAACAAAGATGAAGATTGGTTTTGAAGAAACTTTGTAGGCAAACAACTAATGAGATAAATGACAGACTGAAATGCAAATGACCAAAAATTTTGAGCGATTGAAGAGTGAGCAAGAAGGGATAGTCCAACTTCAACAATGCGATGATTCTTTCTCTCAACGCTCCCATTTTGTTGGGGGTGTATAAGGGCATGATATTCTATGTTGAATGTCATTAGCAAGAAGGATAGGACGAAAAGGTTGAAATTCAATACCACCATCGGTTTGTAGAGCAAAAATTTTTATATTTAAATTGAGTTTCTATCATGGCTTTAAATTGCAAAAATGTAGACAGAGTTTCACTCTTTGTTTTAAGTAGAAAAGACCAAGTAAATTTAGAATAATCATCCACAAATAACAAAAAGTATCAAGCTCCGTTAACAGATAGAGTAGAGAATAGACCCCAAATATCCGAATACATTAGTTGAAAAGGTTTAACAGAGAAAGACTTTGGCAAAGAAAAGGGTAATTGATTATTCTTTGCCATTTGATGGACAATACAAAAAAGAAATAAGTCAAACTTGATTTCAAATTACAGAGACTTAACATGGACTAGACTACTGAATTAGGATGGCCTAGGCAACAATGCTAGGGAAACGGATCATGGATCATTAAGACAAAGAGAGTCGGATTGTTGAGAGTAGGAACAGATGAAGAATCTCCAACAATAGACAACTTATACAGACCATCACTAAGCTAACCCTGAAGAAGAAGCTTCTTGGTAGCTTGATCCTTCACAAGAAAAAACATGGGATAAAATTCAACAAAGGCACGATTATCATCACAAAGATAGACTATACTAAATAAATTGTGAGACAAAGTGGGAGCATGAATTACAGAATTTAACTTCATAGTTTAAGAGGGAAAATGAGAAGAAAAGGAAGTATGGCCAAAATTTTCAAAAAGAAGTGTCTTACCATTGCCTACAACCACTTGTTCATTTTTAACATATAGGAGTGTCTATTGAAGAGTAGTAAGATCTGGTGTCACGTGGAGAGTAGCACCCAATCCAAGAATGAAGCTTCGTCAAGATGAGTTCAAGGAAGAGTAGAAGGTGGATCAAAAGTAAAAGGAGTAATGGTTTAAGGGGCAGGGTTGTTCAAATTGGTTATGAAAGTGTATATGCTTGGGGATTTAAAGGAGGTTGATAGGTTGGATGGATTGTTCTTATTATAACAGGCAAACATGATGTGACCAAATCTTGAATAGATTTGGCACTATGGTCAAGATGTGGGATTTGGATAGTTTGGTTATTTTGGATGACGGTAAGGGGTTGGTGATGGTGGTGGGGGGTGGGGGGAGGGTGTCATCCCAGGACTATTGTTCATATAAGAAGAAAAATGAGTAGGGGATTGTGGAAAAACAAAGGTGGGTTTTGTTTTGGGAAAGGAAGGGGACCTGCCAGAAGATTGTTTTCGTTGACCTCTACGATTTTGTGGTTGAAACAAAAAATTAGCCAAGTTAGGCTACACCAAACTAAGTTGATCCACAATGTTTTGTTTCTCCAACCAAGTATTTGAAAGGATAAAAACCTTAAGGCACAGCGGAAGCCAAAACACAGAACCCAAACGTATTTAAAATTGGCATTTAAAATAGAATAATTTTGTATTGGAGTAAAATAAAAAAAAAATAGATCATGCATGCAATTCAAAATCATAATTATACAGGGAAGAAATCTTAACTTGCAGACCTTTTGACAGAAGAATTTCTCTATTGGAAATTGGGATTGGGCACCATCACTTGAAGTCCTCCATATTTTGCAGAGAAATTGAGGAAATTAGAATTGTGGAATTCTCCTTTTTTTTCTTTTAGAATTGGGAGGAAGAGAGAAGACAAAAATACCGCAGAAATTTTTTATTTATCAATCAATTGATCTCCTCTTCTTTTCTTTTTTTTTTTTCCTTTTGTTTTGATACAGGGAGAATAGGAGAAAGGATGAAAGTGAGGAGACGTGTGATTCATCTCACGTCTCTATTAATTCCCCTACTGGAGAGTTACATTTTATTTAATTAAGATTAAATAAAATTATTAATTTAATTTAATTTAATAAAACTATTTATTTGATCTAATTAAATAAAACTAATTATTTAATTTAATTAAATAAATAAAACAATAAACATTTAGATCATATTTAAATAGTTTCCTCTCACATAACCTTTTTTTTATTTAATCAATTTAATTAAATTAAATAATTAATTAATTCTTCATATATTAATCATCCAATTAAATATCACATATTTAATTTAAATTTCTCATTTGAATCATATTCAAATATATTTCTCTCATTTAACCTATAGTTTTAATGTGCATCTAATGCATATTATTTTTAACCTATAGTTTTCAATATGAATCTTATTCATTTTAAATTAATATTTGAACTCCTTTCAAATATCTCGTTATCTCATTTATTAATTTTAAATCATATCCAAAATTAATAATAAATTTTAAATCAAAATTTATATTAAAATGTATCAACATATATTAAAAAATTCTCAATTTTGAATTTGAATATTTCAAATTCATTTTTATGACAAATTACCTCAATACCCTTTGCAAGCTAAGAAGGGGAACTAATGAACTTGTAGATCAGAAGCTTCAACGATGTGAGATTAATTGACTAAACTCATTAACCAAATTAATCAATATTCGTTAACTGTGGGTACACTTCACTAACGACTCACAGCTGTACTTTTCCCACTACAATCGTTAACTGTGGGTACACTCCACTAAAGACTCACAGCTGCACTCTTCCCACTACAGATATATTTCTGTGTCCACGGACATAGACCAATAACAACAAGTTAGTCCTTCGCGAGTGTTCATAAAACCAGCTGGGTCAAATTATCGTTTTACCTCTGGGTTACCTCTACATTCTTAAGTACCAGTGCTCCTCTAATGAACACTTGTTTATGGTCCAACCATTAAACAGAAACCCCTCTCGAGCCAGTGAGAAGGTAGGGCCCTTTGTTTAAGTCCTAAAGACACCACTTAGGGAACACTCATATACTTATTCTGAAGTCAGGACGGAGTGAAATCTATCTTGTATGATTATGTTCCCAACTACCCACTCGCTTTTATCCCCAAAATGGTAGGCATATTGAGTCGGTGGAACTGGCCACTCCCACTCATACAAATCAAAAGACAATTCCTCGTGAACATGAGTTCATAATATACTCAAGAGTAAGACTAAGTTGTGTAGGTCAACAGCGTTACATCTAATGGTTACTATTTCACTATCCGGTCTTGTGCAAACTCATTGTCCAGGATACCCCCACTCGCATGTCTCCTACACGAACGCATTATATCACTGCGTTTATATCAAATATAAAGTCATTACTACAAAATTTGATATAGACTACGGCAATATAACCGTGGTTTCTTGAATTAGACTACGGGTTTGCAATCATGGTGTATTCCAGTATAGTCTATAATATATACCATGGCTAACGTTGGCCATGGTCTAAATTATACACCATGTCTAACGCCAACCATGGTCTATATGGTCATAGTGTTGGGGTTGATGCTCTAAAGTCTCGTGTCTTGTAGTTTGTAAACTGTTTGTACGAACACTTGTGTAGTATAATATATAATATTTACTTCACATCTTATTTTTTGCTCAGTTGTATGTTTTATTTGCTTTACTACAAACCAATAAACATAAATTCTCTATATGAGACCTGATCATGAAGTGTTAACGTCTCGAAGACTGTTCATGACAGAGACTTCACTTCACTAGGATGACCATTGGTAACATGACCTCAATCCTGAGTGAGTTAGGAACTCCTACCATTGAGGGCGATCCTTTGATTTGTATGGGTGCGAGTCGCCAGGTCGCCGATTCAAACCTACCATTTTAGGGATTCATCTGATTTGGGAGCTAGGAACTCAATTACACAAGATAGAATTCACTCCTTCCCTGAAGCAAGGGTAAGTAAATAGATAGCTCCCTTAAGGGCTGATTCCAGGGCTTGAACGATGTGGCACCACACACCTTCTCTTGGCTCGAGAGGTGTTCACACATAGTTAGACTATGTTGTATTGTTCATTAGAGGAATCAGTAATACTTAAGGAGTGAGATGTAACTACAGGGGAAAAATGGTAAATTGGCCCAATTGTACTTACGAGCATCTGTGAAGAGTCATCATACTTATGATTGGTTATATCCGATGGACACAGAAATATATCTGTGGTAAGAAGAGTTCAGCTGTTGGTCTTTAGTGAATGTCTGGAAGTTAATGGATGGTGGATCTCGTGGCTAAAGAGTTTAGTCAGCTATTCACATACCGTTGGAGCTTTGAGCCACAGGTCCATTAGGTCCCTTAAGTAGCTTGGATAAAGTCGAGAATCAGTATTTGGGTCAGTTTGAAATGTTCAAATTGAAAAGAGGGACTTCAATTATATATGATATAATTGAACTAGTTAATTATATATGATATAATTGACTAAATGTATGAGATACATTAATTTTGGAGGAAATTAGATATAATTATGATTTATATCAAGTGGGGGAGAAATTACTGTTGTAGATATGTGATATCAAACTATAGGGTAAAAATATAATATGATTATATTCATTCATTATTAAATTGGTTAATTATATGATAATCGGCTGAAAACCTCTCCTCGGTCGTGCGTTAGTAGGAGAATCCAAAGTCAGTTATTGTAACCGAAGAATAAAATGAATATTTGTTTCATTTTGCAAAAAAGTTCGAAAATTCGCAATTGGTATGAAAACATAGCGATGCCTAGCTTGAAAGCCTATACGATAGTTGTTCATCGTCTAAACGATCACACGCCAGGGCCTAAACAATCGCACACCAGCGCTTAAACGATCGCATGCCTATCCCTAAACAATCGCTTAGCTTTCCTAAATGATCACATAGCGTGCTGCGTTTTTTAAACGATTGTCTACCATTTATTAAACGATTGCTTAGTAAAACCTATACAATTGTGTAGCTTCTTCTAAACGATAAGCATACTTGCTATACGATAGCTCTTTCTCTCCCACTTGCTTATCGTCTACACAATTTGTCTATTCTCTGACCTCTACCAAATTCACCAAAGACCACACTTTGGATTCTCACTCCGAGAATACCAGGGCTCCAACTGGTGGTTTCGTCCCCGTTGTTCAATTGTTCGTGACTGTTCGTGTTGCTGCCATTCGTGTAGACGATCGTGCTGCTGTAGCCGACTGGTTTGCTGGGCGATAGAGTTCGCGTAGAGGTTCTTCCGCTGCTTCTAAGTTCAACGTTTAAAGAGAGTCTTTAACTGGTATGAGAACTCTTCCCCTTGTATTTTATTGTTCGAAGCATGTCGTTAATTAGTGTTAATTTGCATAACTATTTGTTGGGATGTATATGTTGTATTTCGGTCACAATGAAATCGGAAAGATTCGAATGTGCTCATGGATGCTCTTCGTTAAGAGTACCTTCAATTGGTATTAGAGTTTGGTTCTGATATTCCAATTTCATTGTTGCAACGAATTATATATACATTCTTGGTGGATGCATGTCTACTCTATTTAATCGTTAAATTGTTGTGGATGTGCGAATTAATGGCTCTTTTTCGTGGTTGTTAGTCTCAGTTTGATTTAATTATTTTATCATTTTGGTTTATTGTAAAGGTCCCTGCATTTTTGGGCATTAATAATCGTTATCGAGTCTATAATTCAAAGTCTGTTTGAGTCTTGAGTCGTTCGTGAAAAAGATCGGAGCAAGGGTTGCAATTCTTTGAGGAATGAGACGATCAAGGGTCGATCGGGTCGTGTAGACGATAGGGTAAGCGATCGCTGAGTATCGGGTCGTGTAGACGATGGGATGCTCACGTTTCGTTTAACGCGAGTGCATACTAGACGATCGTTTAGCTCAGTAAGCTTCTGGGAAATTAGAAGTCAAATTATTCAACAGCTAAAAGCCTATGGATGCATTATGCGATGTATGTTCCTAAGATATACGTTGGTAGTCATGCGTCAATGGTCATGCGTTGGAATGATAGTGCATTAATTAATGTATGCAATGACCACGCGTCCTACCACAAGTTTTCTTGCGCTCATACCAAGTATAACGCAAACACAGGTTTCTCGGGTAATCCGAGGTCGAACATAGGGACCTATAGCTATATGTTTGCAGTGATGTGCATGCGGCAGTTTAAATAAAAGAATGGAGGGGATGTTGCTACGTTAATCCTACTCTTACTCCTATCTAACAGACAACGCAATGAGAATATGCATGAAAGGTAGAGATACGACAAACCTTGACATGATATAAATGTGTGGGAAAATAGATAAAATGCGGAGTTGATTTCATTGCAATACTTAAGAGTGACCGTAAGGACAACACTAGTTAATGCAAGCCAATGCGATCATGCTACACTCATGCACGGCAAACCATTTTCCAATGGAAATGCGATGCTCTTAAGTCTAAGGCGCATGTGTTGAATGCAAAAGTGTCCATAGAGCTTATTCCTAAGTCTCTACTCTTTTCCTATGCGATGATACAAAATGCACACAACGTTGCGGTGACCGCACTCAATCGTATCCTGTCTCTAGGATGCATACAATGGGTTAATAGCAAACAGTGCTTATTCCTAAGCTCCTATCTCTTGTATTATGTATTCTAATCTGACTCTCCCAAGCCTAGATTCTGACCTGACCTTCCCAAGCCTAGATCCTATCCTTAGATTACCCTCCCGAGTATCCCTAATAGACGAATGAAGCATACATACTACAAGACAATCGCATGAACTTGGTTGACGCAAGGTTGTTACTATCCCTAGTGAACAACGCATACATTGCTTAATGCGTCCAACCACTTACCCTCCCGGGCAGTTGATTTTTGCTGACTTTACTCATAGACAAGCAATGCGTTAGCCTGTAGACAGGCATTGTCGCAGCTCCACACTAAGCAAATAAGGTTTTCTCACACACTCACGCAACGCACACCTCTCGTTGGTTTGCTACATGCTTCATATCTCTAATCCACATGACTAAGTATGCAATACCCAAGCAATCCCACTAAGTGTTGCAATGAAAGTAAAGATGCTAAGCAAGAAGATGGAGATGGAGTTGAAGGAACAGAGAAATGCATTGAAAAAAAATTGTATTAATTTCTTAATTCCAAAATGTCATACAATACAATATAGGAAAAGAAAGGAAAAGAAATGACCAGCTAGAAGCAAAACTTTGCTTCCAACGGATGTGCGTCAAGGCTGTCGGTGGTGCCATGGATAGGCCGAGGAGCTGACTCTCTCAAGTTCTAGGTCCGGTCGAAGGCTCCGGTCGTCACTCGGAATCAATGAAGGAGGTGAAAAACTCTCAGCCATCTTCCCACGCTGTTTTTCTGGATCAAGGGGAAAATCCCCTGAATGAGGGATAATCTCCATATGATTTGAATTTCAGCTCATCGACCTCTATTTATAGAGCTTAGGTCACCGACAGCATTAATTGGACTACTCTAAATCTGACGTTCGGCACGTTCGTCCTTTCTGAACCTCTGCCACTAACAGCATGGTAGGTGAAATGTCAACATCATCTTTTGGATTTTCTCGAGGTAGATGCGTTGATGCGTTCATTCTACCTACCTTGCGTTGATCCCATTAGTTTGTGTTGTCATATAGCTACATTCATTCAATGGCCGCATTCGCTTAATATCGCAACTCTACTCGATGACCGCAATCGCCTGACGAGCGAAATTCCCATGCGATGAACGCTTGTGGCTGATCACCGCAACACCTATGTGTTGATCTAATACGTTTGCCTTGCGGTGGAGAGTTTCTCTACATGCGGTCGTCTATGCGATGGTTTGGTTTCTGCGTTTGCGTTCATTTCCTGCATTAGCTACAAAAATAGAACATTGAACGCACAATTAACGCAAAATAACGGGTTAGCTGAGATTCGTCATGTTGATCGACGCAAGCTCATATTCTCATGAATTCCTATCATGATCGATGCATATTCTGCCTAACAACCTTCATAATTCTAAGTAAAAGACCTAATATGACATGCATTTCTGCATGTTATCACTTAGTAACTGACTAAATGATCGCTTGGCAATGCACGGTAAATTGTTTACCTTTCGCCACGTTAAGAGATCGCCTAGACGATCAGGCTTTGCAACCTCGTTGTCGTCGAAGCGATCATTTAGCTTTTACACCTATCGTCTAGTGCACGTTGGGCGATCGTCTACCTTCGACGTTTACTACACGATAGAGTCCTCCTGGCGGTTCAAGACCCGGTTCGCCTGTGAACCGATTCACTCAATGGAAAATGTAATAGATAGGGTTATTTCATTCCGATTTTTGTAAAGGGTCATCTCGGTCTATTAATCCTTAGTTTATTACATGCGATGTATGTTTTTTAATATGTCATATGGTATGCACATATAGTAAATCCCACCTTAGGTTATGCATTGGTCAGCATGCTCATGCATCATATAATATCAGAGTTATATTTATGCATGCATAAAAAGCATTGACATGCATCATCTTTATATTATAATTGTTATAGTATAAGGGTGAATGGAAAGCATGTTTGTTTGGTTATTACACGTATATATAAAAGTTATGTATAGTAATGACTAGACATTGCATGAAACATCACACATAGGTTAATTTATAATGGTTATAAACATCTTGTTGTACGCAATGGTTTTTTAGTTGTTTCTTTTTAAAAGTTAAAGAGAAATTAGAACTAAAAGAAATAAGAAAGACATGCATGCTCACTTAGGTTTAATTCATGTTTTAAAATGTTTAAAACTTGAATCACATAGACCTAAGATCACTGTTCTAATATGATTAGCAACACTAAGGCTTTAATCTTTTTCATCAGTTTAATAGGATTAAATTGAATAATAAAAGGTTAAAGTGTAGTAAATCTATCTACAAGGGACCTTTTGTCTAAGGCGGGTTTTGTCTAGACTGGGGTATTTAAGTTGACGGAAACGTAACACCCCTACCTGGGAACTTACCTGGAAAGGTGAATTAGATAGATTTGATAGATTTGATGTATGCATGCAAGTTAAGAACAGTTCATTAAAGTGTTTATGAGCGAAAATTAAAAAGATGACTTAGACTAAAATCAGTAGTCGGATTATCTAGGGAGAAAAGGAAAAGCGCGCAGTCCCCTCTTTCCGCCTTCCTCGTTCCTCTGGACCTTCCCCGCAGAGTGCTTCCTCAGGGCTCGAACCTGCAAAGTGATCACAACAATCTCCCTTTAGGGTCTTTATTAAGATGGTGGTAGGTTACACACAGCGATCCAGGTTAATGAACCTCTAGGTAGAACATTCAGTGGGAGGTACTTGGGGCAAAAGATGCTTCATTTAAACCTTTCATGTTTCTTCTAAATAGTCCACACCGTGAGATATACCCTCGGCCTCGAGGCACCTTTAGTGTGTCCCCCTAACAGATGGTGTTAGATAGGTCAATATCAAGGTAGATGAGGGCAGCCATGTTAGCATAATCTTGCATTCATTGTCGGAGAGCTTCTTGCACTTTGTTAGCAATGTGATTCTTAACAAAGTGAAATATAACCTTACAACTCTCCTCAATGAGTTGCAAACCTACCAATCTTTACGAAAAAGTATGGAGAGGAAGAAGGGTGAGGCAAATGTTGCTTCATCCTCCAGGAGGTTCCATAGAGGTTCGACCTTAGGGACGAAGTCTGCACCTTCTACTTCTAACTCTGCAAAGGGGAAGAAGAAGAAGGGTGGTAAGGTAAAAGGGAAGGTACCTGCTAACCCACCGCCTGTCACCCCAAGGAGGTGTCCACTGGATGAAAAGGGAAAGTGTTTCCACTGCAATCAGGATGGACACTAGAAGAGGAATTATCCTCGCTATCTGAAACAGAAGAAGGCCGCCAAGGCTAAAGCCAAGGCAGATAAAGGTAAATATGATTTACTTGTACTTGAATCTTGTTTAGTGGATGATGATTCTGCCTGGATAATTGATTCGGGCACCATTAACCACGTCGTCACAGCTGTGGTAGTGGGAAGGGTTCAGTTAGCTTTACAGAATAGGTTTCTCATTCTGAAAGATGTATATATTGTTCCCGAACTTATGAGGAACCTCATTTCTGTAAAGTGTTTATTGCAATATAAATACACTATTTTTTTTAATGTGGATAAAGCGTTTATTCATAAAGATGGTGTTATTATTTGTACAGCAAATCTGGAATCTAATTTATATGTGCTAAGGTCGTTAGCCATTAATTCCCTCCATGACACAGAATTTTTTAAACTGTCGTAACTCAAAAAAAACATCAACGTATTTCTCCAAAAGAAAATGCCCATTTTGGCATCTTCGTTTAGGGCACATCAATCTCAATAGGATTGAGAGATTCGTGAAAAAAAGACTTCTAACTGAGTTAGAAGAAAATTCTTTACCAGTGTGCGAGTCTTGCCTTGAAGGTAAGATGACTAAACGACCTTTTACTGGAAAAGGTTATAGAGCCAAGGAGCCTCTTGAGTTAGTACATTCTGACCTTTGTGGTCCTATGAATGTACGAGCCCGAGGTGTCTATGAGTATTTTATCAGTTTTACCGATGATTACTCTAGGTACGGGTATGTTTATCTTATGCAATGAAAGTCTGAATCCATTGAAAAGTTCAAAGAGTTCAAGGCTAAAGTTGAAAACACATTGGATAGACGGATTAAAACACTTCGATCGAATCGAGGTGGAGAGTTTTTGGACTCGGAATTCCAGGACTATTTCATAGAACATACAATCGTTTCCCAACTCTCAGCACCGGGTACACCTCAATTAAATGGCGTAGCGAAGAGGAGAAATGGGACCTTGTTGGACATGGTTCATTCGATGATGAGTTACGCTTCCTTACCGGACTCGTTTTGGGGTTTCGCAATGAAGATTGCGGTATATATACTTAACTATGTTCCCTCTAAGAGTGTTGTGATAACTTCTCTGGAGTTGTGGAACAGGCGTAAAGCTAGTTTACGTCACTTCTGCATTTGGGGTTTCCCTGCACACGTGCTTGAGGCTAATCCCAATAAGTTGGAACCACGGTCGAGGTTATGCCTATTTGTAGGTTACCCCAAAGGTACACGAGGGGGTTGTTTTTATGATCCAATGGAAAATAGGGTGTTTGTTTCAACAAACGCTACTTTCCTTGAGGATGATCATATGAGGTAGCACAGTCCATGAAGTAAAGTCGTGTTGCGTGAGCTTTCCAATGAAATTACTAGAACTTCAACAAGAGTTGTTGAAGAGCCTGCTACATTAGCAAGAGTTGTTGATGGGAGTTCATCTAGTAGGTCAGTTCCACCTCAAGAGTTAAGAGAACCTCGACGTATGGGAGGGTTGCATACCCACTGTTCGCTATCTGGGTTTCACGAAAATCCTTGCTATGGTAGCAGATGACGACGTTGAGGATTCGTTGTCTTATCAGAAGATAATGGAGGATGTTAACTGGGATGAATGGGTCAAAGCCATGGATCTCGAGATGGAGTTTATGTACTTCAACTCAGTATGAGATCTTGTAAATCAGCCTGATGGGGTAAGACCTATAGGTTGTAAATAGATCTACAAGCGCAAACGGGGTGCTGATGGGAAGGTACAGACCTTCAAGGCTCGACTTGTGGCAAATGGTTATACCCAGGTAGAGGGAGTTGACTATGAGGAGACTTTCTCACATGTTGCCATATTAAAGGCGATCCGGATCCTCTTGTCCATTGCAGCTTATTATAATTATGAGATCTGGCAAATGGATGTCAATACGGCCTTTCTAAATGGCAATCTTGAGGAGACCATTTACATGGTGCAACCCGAGGGATTCATAGCCCAAGGTCAAGAGCAAAATATTTGCAAGCTGAATCAGTCCATTTACGGTCTGAAATAGGCGTCTAGATCTTTGAACATACGGTTTGATATTGTGATCAAGTCGTATGGCTTTGACCAAAACGTTGATGAATCTTATGTCTACAAGAAGATCATCAACACTTTAATAGTCTTCTTAGTGTTGTACGTAAACGATATATTACTCATTGGGAATGATTTAGGTCTACTGACTGCAGTTAAGAACTGGCTAGCAACCCAATTCCAAATGAAATATTTGGGAGAGCTCAGTCTATTCTAGGTATACAAATCTTTCAGAATCGTATGAACAAAGTACTAGCTCTATCTCAGACATCGTACATTGACAAGATATTGCTCAAGTACTTGATGCAAGACTCCAAGAGGGGTCTACTGCCATTCAGGCATAGAGTCACTTTGTCTAAGAACATGTGTCCTAAGACGCCTCAAGAGGTTGAGAAGATGAGACGGGTCCCATATGCGTCTGTCGTTGACAGTTTGATGTACGCGATTCTCTATACTTGTCCAGACATCTGCTATGTTGTGGGCATAGTCAGTAGGTATCAGTCTAACCCAGGCCAGGGTCACTGGATCGTAGTGAAGAACATCCTCAAGTATCTTTCGAGAACGAGAGACTACACGCTCGTGTATGGATCTAGGGCTTTAATCCTTACTGGATACACAGATTCTGACTTTTAGACTGATAAGGACTCTCGCAAGTCAACATCAGGGTCAGTTTTTACTCTTAGCGGAGGGGTTGTAGTGTGGCGAAGCACTAAGGAGGGGTGCATCACCGACTCCACTATGGAGGCGGAGTACGTAGCGGCTTGCGAAGCTGCTAAGGAAGCCGTCTGGCTCAGAAAGTTCTTGACAGAACTGAAGTTGTTCCAGATATGTCTAGGCTCATTACACTATATTGTGATAATAATGGGGCAGTAGCGAACTCCAAGAAGCCGAGGAGTCACAGGTGCAGTAAACACATAGAGCGAAAGTATCACCTAATCCGTGAGATAGTGCATCGAGGGGACGTGATCGTCATGGAGATCGCTTCGGAACATAATGTTGCTAACCTGTTTACGAAGGCTCTCACGGCTACAGTGTTTGAGAGTCACCTAAGGTGCATGGGTCTACAGGATCGCCCGTGACTGGACTAGGGCAACTGGGAGATTTTTTTGCACTGGGCTTTTATGCCCTAGTTTATTTTTTTGTACTATTTTTTATGTACACCCCACTTCTCTTTAGGACAAGTGAAAGATTGTTGGGGTTGATGTCCTAAATTCTCGCGTGCTGTAGTTTGTAAACTGTTTGTACGAACGCTTGTGTTATATAATATATGATATTTACTTCACATCTTGTTTTTTGCTTAGTTGTATGTTTTATTTGCTTTACCACAATCCAATAAATATAAAATCCCTGGTTATCTGTATGTAACTTAAGCATGTATGTGGTGACATATAAGTGGATCATGTCTTGAGTGATAACCAAAATGGTCTGTAGTATATGAATATAGGAGGGAAACCTTATCCTGGTAACGCTTCGGATGTGGCTCGCTTTGCGGAATGGTCACAAGTGTTGTGACTTATCATAGATGGTCTGATCTTGATCATTCATGTAGGGGACATACGAGCAGGGGCGTCCTATACAAAGAGTTTGTATAAGACCTGACCACGAAGTGTTAACGTCTCGTTATATAACACTGTTCATGATAGAGACTTCACTTCACTAGGATGACCATAGGTAACATGACCTCAATCCTGAGTGAGTTGGGAACTCCTGCCACTAAGGGCGGTCCTTTGATTTGTATGGGTGCGAGTAGCCAGGTCGCCGATTCAAACCTACCATTTTGAGGATTCGTTTGATTTGGGAGTTGGGAACTCAGCTACACAAGATGGAATTCACTCCTTCTCCAAAGTAATGGTAAGTAGATAGATTGCTCCCTTAAGGGCTGATTCCAGGGCTTGAACGATGTGGCACCACACACCTTCTCTTGGCCCGAGAGGTGTTCACACATAGTTGGACTATGTTGTATTGTTCATTAGAGGAATCAGTGGTACTTAAGGTGTGAGATGTAACTATAGGGACAAAATGGTAAATTGGCCAGTTGTACTTATGAGCATCTGTGATGGTTCATCGTACTCATGACTGGTTATATTCGATGGACACAGAAATATATCTGTGGTAAGAAGAGTTTAGCTGTTGGTCTTTAGTGAATGTCTGGCAGTTAACAGATGGTGGATCTCATGGCTAAAGAGTTTAGTCAGCTATTCACGGACTGTTGGAGCTTCGAGCCACAAGTCCATTAGGTCCCCTGGGTAGCTTAGATAAAGTCGAGAATTAGTATTTAGGTCAGTTTGAAATATTCAAATTGACAAGAGAGAGTTCGGTTATATATGATATAATTGAACTGATTAATTATATATGATATAATTGACTAAATGTATGAGATATATTAATTTTGGAGGAAATTAGATATAAATATGATTTATATCAAGTGGAGGAGAAATTATTGTAGTAGATATGTGATATCAAACTATAAGGTAAGAATATAATTTGATTATATTCATTAATTATTAAATTGGTTAATTATATGATAATTGGCCGAAAACCTCTCCTCAGTCGTGCGTTAGTGGAAGAATCCGAAGTCAGTTATTGTAACCAAAGAATAAAATGAAAATTTGTTTCATTTTGCTAAAAGTTTGAAAATTCGTAATCGTTGTGAAAACATAACGATCGCCTAGCTTGAGAGCCTATACGATAGTTGTTCATCGTCTAAACGATCACATGCTTGTCCCTAAACGATCTTCTTAGCTTTCCTACGATCGCATAGTGTACTGCGTTTTCTAAACGATCGTCTACTATTTATTAAACAATCGCTTAGTAAAACCTACACGATTGTGTAGCTTCTTCTAAACAATAAGCACACTTGCTATACGATAGCTCTTTCTCTCCCACTTGCTTATCGTCTACACGATTTGTCTTTTCTCTGACCTCTACCAAATTCACCAAAGACCACACTTTGGATTCTCACTCCGAGAATACCAAGGGCTTCAACTGGTGGTGTCATCCTCACTGTTCACTTTTTCGTGATTGTTTGTGTTGCTGCCGTTCGTTTAGATGATCATGCTGCTACAGCCGACTGGTTTATTGGGTGATAAAGTCCGTGTAGAGGTTCTTCCGCTGCTTCTGAGTTCGACGTTTGAAGAGAGTCTTCAACTGGTATGAGAACTCTTTCCCTTGTATTTTATTATTCGGAGCATGTCGTTAATTAATGTTAATTTTTATAACTATCTGTTGGAATGTATATGTTGTCTTTCAGTCACAATGAAATCGGAAAGATCCGAATGCGCTCATGGATGCTCTTCGTTAAGAGTTCCTTCACATAGACCATGGCTGACATTAATTGTGGTTTATAGTGTAGATCATGAGTTACATTAATCTGGTCATAATTGATAAAACTAATTAATAAACCTCACAAAAAAATAGGCTTGGTCTATCACTACAGACTATAGTTGACATCAGTTGTGTTATAAACCAATAGTCATCCAAACTATATCAATTAAATGAAATCTTCAATTCACACGAATAAGTTCAACTTTAATCAACTAAAGTCCAATCAAATTATATACATAAATGAAAGATAAGAATATAATAACTTAAAAAAGCACTAAACCAATTGAGCAGACTAAAACTATTATAAATCATTTTCTACATAAAAGTATTTTAATTTTGAAGTAATTATTCCCACTCATTGCATATTTCAGCAATCTCAACTTGAGCACGTTTCCTTTTTTTTCAGCGTGATAAATTGAAAGAAAATGAACAAAAGATAAATGTTAGAATATAGAACTTTAAATTCTTATAATTACTCTAATCTTCTCAACCACCATAATGGAATTTAAGAGTAGAGTGCTCACATTAAACTTTAATTTCACCTTTTGAAGTGTCTCTAAGTTAACATTTCTGAATAAACTTTCAATTTAAAGTAAAAACTTATATGAACTATCAACATACATCATTCCACTAGAGATTTTAAGATTAAAAATTGAAGCCTTAAAAGTGATAAGATGAATTGTTATTGTATGTTGCAAATGTGATAATTAATTCTTTTAGTCCTTGAAAGAACTAAAAGTTACAATATTCCAACTCTAACTAGAAGACAAATAACATCATAACAAGTTATTATATTATGATAATGAATTGACAAAATAATTGAAATAAAAAAAGTTACAATGTTCTAATTCTAACTAAAACAAAAATTAACATCATAACAAGTTAATGTGTTAGGATAAAGAAGAAATTTTTCCGTCTTTATAGACAAAAATGAGGTTCTCCTATAATGAGACAAAAAAACAACCAAATTCAAAAACATGTTTAAGATATTTAATTATTTTTCAATTTATGCATATTAAAGACACTTAAAAAAAGACCAAAGAATGTATACTAAATATTACTAACATGTCTCAACAACAACAAAAAATGTTGAACAATTAAACCCAACAACTAGAAATTAAAAATCAATTTAAACAATCATGAGAGAAAGTAAGAATCTAAATGAAGAAATAGTGAGAAAAACCTGTGCAAAGTGGATTGATGTTGAATGACTTTATTATGTTACTTGATAGAGAAATTGGAGAATTGAGAGATACAAGTTATTTTTGCTCTTAAGTTGGAACAACTAAGGTTTTTAATGATAAATTCTCCTCATTTTTAGTAGAAACGCATGGAATTATTCAAACACTAGCAAACTCATACAAAAGAAGTTTTACTACTGAATATCACGGCGCTAACGCATTGTATTGCAGGATTTCAACACGAGGATTAACGCTAACGCATTAGAGAAGTGCCGCAGGGAAAGCTCTAACACATGGGCCATGCGTCAGAGGGAGTTCAACGCAGAGAAGATTCATTGATCCAGGCTGATTGTGTCACGTCACCACTTGCAAGTATGGGCACCTGCAGCAGGTGGCATTTGAAAAGATTCCAAGCAGCAGGCGCCATTTGAAAAGCTTCCAAGCAGCAAGCGGCGTCTGAAAAGCTTTCGAGAGTCAGGTGGCTGACCAGGGCATGGACTTTAATGCTAACCAGGATATGGACTTTAATGCTGCCCATTCACCAAGTGGACATGACCAACGCCTATAAATAGATGAAGTCCCTCCAGAGTTCGCAGTGAGAAAATTATTTAGTTCAGAAATTATTAAGATCCTTACTCTCTGTAATTAGTGTAGTCGTAGTTTAAGTTGTGTTGTGGTGTCAAGACGATCAGAAGAGTTGAGAACTACCACCACCGCCGATCAGGGAGCAGAGGAAGCCAAGCTTGAGAAAGAACTTCGTCCTCTTCCTATACAAGTGATTATACACAACAGAATTGAGCCAAAGAGATATAAGAAATTGTACTCTGCGGCTTGACTCAGTTTCCGTCATCTCATTTATCACTTGATTGAATATTGCTTTTGTAAAGACAATTTGCTTCTTTATAAAATTCATATATTTGATCCATCACATTTTTGCCATTGTTCTTGTTCATGTTGAATGCATTTATACTTTATGCAAATTTTTATTTCAACGCTTAAGCCAACTTGATCAATTGGTAAAATCATCTTTAACTTAGATTGTTCGAAAGAATAACTAAGTCACATCAAGTAGGACGCCTAGTATAGCTAGAGATAGATTTACTGGTGTTTATTGCATTCTGTGTTAGACGCATGCAACCTAGAGATGGGTTTTGTAAAGTACGCATGAACAAAAGATAAGCAAATCATCCCATCTCATCCACATCACATTCTGGTTTGTGTACACTCATCTTAGACCGATGCATCCACTTACATTAAACTCCATTTTCGCATGATCCATCACTCACCACTCAACTTTTTTGTATCTTCTTGCACAGGCACAGCACTTTAGTGTAAATAACACATCTCTCATTCATTTAGGAAAACCCCTATAATAGATACAACACAAGGTCTGCGTTTTTTTAACTGAATCCCTGAGTTCGACCCTGGACTTGCCAGGAACCTAAATTAGATTTATACTTGGGTCTAGTTTAGGAAAACTTTAACGTAATTAATAGGAGTGTCGTGCGTTCTGATTGCATATCTTTAACGCATCAACGCGTTTCAATTACTTAAACGCATCATAGCATCAACGCACCATTTATACTTAGCACTTATTTTTCCAACTTATTTTATACAATACACTCCCTGCTCGAATCACGACAACAACGAACAAGTTTTTGGCGCCGTTGCCAGGGATTCAGAAACAAGACTAACCAGAAATTTCGTTTGTATCTGTTGTAGGAACACTTTGGTCGAAGGAGTATTACAAGCTAAGCCTAAGCTTGTGAACGTTTATGAGTAAGGAGAGCACTCCTGAACTCAGATACGACCCCGAGATTGAAAGGACCTTCCAACATAGGAACCGATCTAATCGTCGTCGAATGTTGAGGCAACAATTTCTCAGACAATAGAACGAGCAATGAGCAATGGCGGAAGAACAAGCAAATCAGCAACTAGCTCATGCTGCACAGAATCCAATCCTAATGGCGAACAGCAGCATGTGTCCAATGAAAGAGTACGCGTCCCCTATACTGTATGATTTCTCTCCAAGAATCATCTACCCAACACCAGATGGGACCAGGTTTGAGATGAAATCTGTAATGCTTCAAATGCTCTAGACTGTTGGAAAATTTGGGGGTGGTTGTGGTGAAGATCCTCACGCCCACATGAAGCGTTTCCTAGAAATGTGTAATTCATTTGTGATTCCTGGAATCACACGAGAAACGATCAGGTTGTCTCTGTTCCCCTATTCTTTGTGTGATGACGCAAAAAAATGGGTGAGCTCACTGGAGCTTGGTGAAATCACCACTTAGGAGAAGTTGGTGGAAAAATTTATGCAAAAGTACTTCCCACCTACCACCAACGCGAGGAGGCGTCGAGAGATTATGAACTTTGAACAAGAAGAAGCTGAAACCTTAAGTGCCGCAT
The DNA here is from genome assembly GCF_009727055.1 of Benincasa hispida. NCBI lineage: Eukaryota > Viridiplantae > Streptophyta > Magnoliopsida > Cucurbitales > Cucurbitaceae > Benincasa > Benincasa hispida. Next base: position 60,127,924 of record NC_052353.1, read on the forward strand.
AGGAGTGTTTTAAGGGATTGGTCAAGAATTGCCCAAACCATGGACCACCTCTAACTATCCAAATGGAGACGTTTTATGGAGGATTTAATAGAGCATCGCAAATGGTAGCAGACGCAGCAACAGCTGGTGGACTTATGAATAAATCTTACACTGAGGCTAAAGAGATATTAAACCGCATTGCTAAACACAACATGGAATGGGTGGACGATACGTATGATGGAAGAACTGACAAAAAGAAGAGATCTCAGAACGTTACTTCTATCGATGCCAACGCAATAGCCACACTTTCTACTCAAGTGGCTACAATGACCAGCCTTTTGCAAAACATAACGCTAGGAAACGCATCAAATCAGCAGAAGGTGAATTAGGTAGAAGCGTTGGGGCAGCCCATGGTTAGCTGTGTGGGCTGTGGAGATTCTCATTCCTATGCTGAATGTCCACAAAACCCGCAATCAATATGCTTCATCAAAAACAACCCATTTTCCAATACATATAATCCTAGATGGAAAAACCATCCAAATTTTTCTTGGATAGGAGGAAATCATCAAGAGCACCACCCAAGGCCGAACCAACAGCAAAGGAATAGACCGCCGCCTGCATTTCAACAAACGCATCAGCCACATCAACAGTCCTTTAATAGAGAAGTACAGGCATCGAGCTCAGGATCTCCGCTTGAGAACCTATTGAAGGAATACATAGCCCAGAATGATGCGCTGCTGAAAAGTCAAGTGTCATCTATCAGAAACCTGGAAATCCAGGTAAGGAAGATAGCGAGCAAGTTGAAAAGCAGGCAGTCTGGAGTTCTACCTAGCAATACTGAAATGCCTGGGAACAACAATGGGAAGGAGCAATTTCACGCGTTGACGTTGTGAAGTGGAAAAGCTCTTGAAGAAAGAAGAATGAATCCAAGAAGTAGCAGTCCTTTGAAAGAACGCATCACATGTTCAATGGATCAAGAAGAAAGAACGTCGGAGACTACAAGCCATTCAGAACCCAGTACGTCTAACACGGGAAAGCCTGGGGTGCCGTTGAATGCACCATTCCCTAGGGTCTGATGAAGAAGAATGATGAACAACAATTGAAGCGCTTTCTTGAGCTCCTAAGGCAGTTGCATATCAACATTCCACTTATAGAGGCCTTGGAGCAGATGCCAACATATGTCAAATTTTTTAAGGACGTATTGACAAAGAAAAGAAGAGTCAATGAGAGGGAAGTAATCGCACTAACGCATGAGTGCAACGCGTTAGCAAGCAATAGTCTACTAAAGAAGCAGAAGGACCCTGGAAGCTTCACAGTTCCTTGCTCGATAGGAGGATTGGATGTGGGTCATGCATTGTGTGATTTGGGAGCCAACATTAATCTCATGTCATTCTCAATTTTTAAGAAATTAGGAATTGGCGAAGCACAACCCACTTCTGTTACTCTTGAACTTGCTGACAGAACAATTAAGTACCCAAAATGAAAGATTGAAGACGTTCTGGTAAAGGTTGACAACTTCATATTCCCAACAGACTTTATTATCTTGGACTATGAAGCAGATAGGGAGGTACCAATTATTCTTGGACGCCCCTTCCTAGCTACTGGGAAAGTTTTAATTGACGTGCATAAAGGCAAATTAACTATGCGCGTAGATAATCAAGAGGTGAAGTTTAATGTGCTCAACGCATTGAAGTTCCCAGATAGTGAAGATTATTAACTAAATAGTATTAAGTTGCCTGAAGAAGAGACCCATGTATGTGAGGTCCTCGCGTTGGAGAACCTGAAAGAATCAGAGCCGCCAAGTCTAAGTGAGCGGCAGACAAAACCAACACGTCCATCACTTGAGGAACCACCAGAACTCGAGTTGAAACAGTTACCTGGACATCTGAAATACGCATTCCTTGGAACCAACAACACTTTACCTGTGATCATTTCCGCAAATCTTACAAAGCCCAACGAGCAATCTCTCTTGCAGATGTTGAAAAAGCACAAGCATGTAATAGGCTGGACGCTTGCGGATATCCGTGGCATTAGTCCATCTTATTGCATGCATAAGTTAGGCTGGAAGAAGGGAAGTCGGGGTCAATTGAGCCTCAAAGAAGGCTGAATCTCATAATGAAAGAAGTGGTCAAGAAAGAAATTTTAAAATGGTTGGAGGCGGGAGTCATCTATCCTATATCCGACAGTAGTTGGGTAAGTCCAGTTCAATGCGTTCCCAAGAAAGGGGGAACGATTGTGATAGTCAACAACAATAATGAACTCATACCCTCGAGGACTGTCACAGGCTGGCGCATCTATATGGATTACAAAAAGCTCAATGCGGCAACTAAAAAAGACCACTTCCCCTTTTCTTTCATCGATCAAATGCTTAACAAACTTGCAGGCAAAGAATTTTATTGCTTTCTTGATGGATACTCTGGTTATAACAAAATTTTGATAGATCTGGAAGATCAGGAGAAGACAACATTTACCTGTCCCTTTGGAATATTTGCATTCAGACGCATGCCCTTTGGACTGTGTAATGCACCTGGGACATTTCAAAGATGTATGATGGCTATCTTCTCTGACTTCCTAGAAAAAGACCGTTGAAGTCTTCATGGATGATTTTTCAGTCTTTGGAGACTCATTCCAATCATGCCTAGATAATTTGGAGGTCGTCCTCGCTCGATGCGAGGAAACAAACTTGGTGCTGAATTGGGAGAAATGTCACTTCATGGTGACTGAAGGAATTGTCTTAGGGCACAAAGTATCTAAGGCTGGCCTGGAAGTAGATGAAGCCAAAATAGATGTCATAGCAAAACTTCCACACCATCAAATGTTAAAACTTTACGAAGTTTTCTAGGGAATGCTGGCTTCTATAGACGGTTCGTTAGAGGATTCTCTCAGATTGCGCGACCTCTAGCGCATTACTAGAGGCAAACCGACCCTATGATTTTAATGAAGACTGCACTGACGCGTTTGAAACCTTGAAGTATGCGTTGACGACAGCTCCAGTACTAATAACACAGGAGTGGATGCAGCACTTTATTCTCATGTGCGACGCGAGTGATGTGGCAGTAGGAACAATGTTAGGGCAGAAGAAGGGAAATTTGATAAATCTCATCTCTTACGCGTCCAAAACACTAAATGACTCTCAGGAATACTACACCACCACTGAAAAAGAAATGTTGGCTGTAGTATTTGGTATTGAAAAGTTTAGATCTTACCTAGTTGGTGTGTCAACCACCATATATACTGATCACCCAACCATAAAATTCTTGATGAGTAAAATGGACGCGAAGCCAAGATTGATAAGATGGGTGTTACTACTACAGGAGTTTGATATAGATATTCAGGACAGAAAGGAAACCAAGAACCAGGTGGCTGACCAGGCTAGAACATCAAGAAATGCAAGATCAAGAAAGTGAAATCAAGGACGCATTCCCTGATGAAAGCCTATTTAGAGTTGAAGGCAGGGAACCTTGGTATGTGGACATCGTCAATTACTTAACTACCAAGTAATTTCCTAGGAACTTCAACTCTCAGCAAAAGAAATGGTTAATACATGACAGCAAGTTTTATTTTTGGGATGAACCGTTTCTATATAAGTAAGGCCTTGACTCCATAATGCGTCGATGCGTTCCAGAGGAGGAGACACAATACATCTTAGCTGAGTGTCATGACTCTTCTTACGAAGGGAATTTCGGTGAGCAGATAACCAATGCGAAGATCCTTCAAAGCGGATACTTCTGGCCAACCCTCTTCAAAGACGCGAGGGAGTTTGTTCATAATTGTGACCCCTGCCAACGCACCGGGAATATTTCTTCAAGGGATGCAATGCCCTTGAACAATATTCTCAAAGTTGAGTTGTTTGATGTTTGGGATATTTATTTTATGGGACCATTTCCCTTATCCTGCGGCCAACAGTATATCTTGCTTGCAGTAGACTATGTGTCAAAATGGGTAGAAGCAGTAGCCTGTGCTAAGAATGATGCGTCCACTGTTTCCAAGTTTCTTACCAGGAACATTTTCACGCGATTTGGAACGCCAAGAGCCATGATAAGCAACGAAGGTACGCACTTCATTAATCGCATCATTTCTAAATTACTTGCAAAATATAATGTTAGGCACAAGATCGCTACTGCCTACCACCCACAAACAAACGGTCAAGCGGAAGTATCCAATCGAGAAATCAAATCTATCCTGGAGAAAGTCGTCAATGCAACGCGGAAGTATTGGTCACAGAGGCTGGATGAAGCTCTCTGGGCCTACAGGACTGCTTACAAAACCCCTATAGATATGTCTCCATACTCTCTTGTATTTAGAAAAGCTTGTCACTTACCTTTAGAGTTGGAGCACAAGGCGTTTTGGGCAGTTAAGAAGCTAAACATGAACTTGGACGCCGCAAGCGCTCAACGCAAACTTCAGCTCAATGAGCTCGAGGAGTGGCGATTGAACGCGTACGAGAACAATAAGCTATACAAAGAGAAGACAAAGAATTGGCATGATCAATGCATCAGTAAGAAAGAACTTGTTGTTGGCCAAAAAGTTCTATTGTTCAATTCACATCTGCGTTTGTTTCCAGGGAAGTTAAAATCCAAGTGGCCAGGACCCTTTATCATTAAGACAATCTTTCCATATAGAGCAGTGGAATTAATTCGAGAGGATGGCACCAACACATTTAAAGTAAATGGCCAAAGAGTAAAGCCATACTTTGAAGATGGACTGGAACGTCAAAAGTCATCTCTCGCACTACGCAAAGCCAGCCGAGGCCCGCGTCAAAGTATCCCTGCATTCGCATCGCCATATATTTCAGGGACGCTTTCTTTATCCTTGTCTTTTTGCATTTTGTATTTTATAATGCGTTTGAGTTTGTTGGTTTGTTTGTCTGCCTATGATTTCAAGATTTATTGTTCTTTGTTTCTGCCTTCATAAATTAGAAATTTTACTTGTTTTCTTTTTAAAAGTGGTATAATCGAGTTGGGAATAACGGACGCATTAGACTCAAGTCTAACGCATGGCCCAGTTGAAAGGACGCATCTCGAGAATACAAAAGCACTCGAGTGCTTCGAAACCCCAGACGTCTCTTCAGCTTTACATTTATTACAGACGTCAGGCGCCGCCTGACGTCAGCCCACTAACCCCCTCTCAGCCTACAAAAAGATCGAACGGTTCATTTCCTTCTTCCTTTTCATTTCACTCCCGAGCTCTCTGAAATGAAAAAGAAAAAAAAAACCCTAGCCTCTCCGTTTCCTTCACCTCTAATCTGCTCAAGCTTATCTCCGGCCACAATGTCGTTTGCTTCATATAGTCAGAAACAGACCATGAGCTTTGAGAATGACTCACCGGTAAGTTCCTACTCTTCCTCGTCTGTTTCGCTTTCGCCTCCCCCGAGCCCTAAAAAAACCTCCAAACCCTCAATCCAAACCTTACGCACAGTGGAGGCAACCTCCTCTTCCTCCAAGCCGTCGAAGCCACCACAACACCCACAAAAACTCCCTTCCAAAACCTCCAAATCCATCGCTACTCTTCCAGCCAAGACCCCTTAACCAAAACCCAAAACTACCCCTAAGCCGAAGCCCAAAACACCTGCAAAATCGAGGCTGCGTCCGTCATTTACAGTTGCCTCTAAGCCCTACACCAAGCCTGCCCCACCACCATTCATTCCTAACATAACCCCAGTGGGTGCAACGCAGGACCCACTTCCAGCCTAACTTCACAATGCCCCATCTCCAGCCATACGCCCACCGCCTCCACTTTCAATCCAACCTTAGCAACCATCTACCCTGTCGACTCAGACGCATCTAGCCAACCACCGCATTCGCCCATCGTCATATCCTTCCCTGGGACGCATCATACCCCAGTGGGCACCCTTCCATTCACTCCACCCATACCCCCCTTTGATAGTCCTGCGTCAGAGCGTAACCCTGAAGAGTTGGCTGAATTGGCTCGACTGGACGAGCAGGAAGTATTTAGAGCTATTTTGGCGAGCCTCAATCAAGACCAAGAGGAAAATCAAGTGATGCGTTCTGATCCACCTAACGCATCACTCGAGTTGGACAAAGTAGAGCGATACGCTATGATGCTAGAGGCAGAATTAGAAGAAGAAGATAGAGAAGAAGAAAATAGGAGAATTGGCCCAGAAGCGTCTCAATCACATCAAACCGACACGAATGAAGGGCCTTTAAAATCAAAGAGAGTAACAAGGAAGAGAAAGTTAATATTGGAGGAAGAAGATGAGCAATCTGCATCCGACCCTGAGGATGCAACGCATGGGAGTTGCTCAAGGCACGACGCACTAGGAAGGACTTGGAAGACTACCAGCCTGCAAAGCAAGGGCGAAGGAAGACGGCTCTCCAAATAGAATTGGAGAATGAATTAAGAGAACTGGCAAGAGAAGCCAAAGAGCACGCGGCAAGAAAATGCAAGGTAACGACGCGTTACCTAAGAAGACCTCGGGAAGAAAGCGTCAATTCAATGATATACTTGTAAAAAAGGGCTTCTTTCCCGAGCACCATCCACTGCCTATATACATAACAGAAACAATAAACGCATTGGGGTGGAGTCAGTTCTGCATTGGGCACACACATATTTAGCCTAACTTCGTCCGCATGTTCTATAACAGCAAGTTTGACATGGAGAAGAACATAGCCTTTGTTGATGGGGTATTAGTGCGCTTCTCAGCTGATAAGATCAACGAAGTGTTCAACATTGATAGTAATCCGGACGCGTAAGGTAATCGCATCTTGGAGCAGCCAATGCCAAGTCAATTGGAAGATGCGTTAAGAACGGTAGCCAAACTTGGAAGCACGTGGCAAACTTCTAGAAATTGAGCAAAGATGCTAGCTTCTAGGAACTTAACTCCAGACGCGAAGTTATGGTATTACTTGATCAAAAGAAGCATCATGCCTACAACGCATGATGAAACATTGTCAAAGGAACGCGTCCTAGCTACCTATTGCGTCATGCAATGCATCCCTTTAGACGTTAGAAGAATAATAAGGGATCAGATCGAGGCCATCAAGACCAAACCAAGAGGGCAACTATACTTCCCATGGCTGATCTGTGCATTGTGTGAATGCGGGGGCATCCCTCTGGGGGATGATCATGAAGATATCGATGGCTTGATAGATATAAAGTTAGTAAGGTGTCTACTTCGCAGTTCGCTTGCATCCAAACCTGCCTTACCTACCAAGAAAGTTGCCAACCAACCTCGATCATCAAAACGCAACCTCAAAGAAGACGCGTCCAGATGTGTTGAACACAGCGAATGAAGCTTCAGAGCATGAAAAATTATGAACTGAGCTTGAATTTTCGAGTGAAGAAGCCACAACCAATCCTCAACCTTACTCTCCGTGACTCACCATTGGCCCCGCCAAAAGGGAGTCCTGAACAAATGCACCAAGAACCAACTCATATGGATTAGGACATCCCTTACTCTCTTCCTTCACCCCCCACCAAGTCCAATTCTCAATTTCATGCCTCCTCCAATAATCTTTGAACCAACTGGGCTAGGATCGAGCAATGCAGCAAATTTTGAAGACCCAGTTGGAAGAAATGAAGAACCAACCCCACCTCGACGCAACGCTGATTTAGAGGAGTTGAAAACTTTTATCAGTGATCAGCTCGGACCACTGGCCGTGTCCATCGAAGGTCTCCAGTAATAGAATCGGGTTCTAAGGGATTATCTAAGATAGCAAACAAGACAGATGCAAGACCAATTCGCTTATACAACACAGTACATCAATTAGGTCTTGGTTGGAATGTTTGCTCTGCCTCCACTGCCTGCCCATCTTAGAAACCCTCTGTGCTTTATGGATGAAGACCCTGGAGAAGAACGCAGAGATAACGCGCCAGCACAATAGAATTTTGAGGTGTTGGGTTATTTTTTTATTTTGATTTAATTGATATTCTTTTGTATTTTCTTGACTTGACTTGTTTGTTTACTTCATGTGAATCTATGAAAACGAATGAGAAATTTCCATCATTTTGTTCCTTGCATTTAATCTTAGCATACTTTATTTTTGTTCTTTAGATATTTTCTAAGTCTTGTGCATTGCCTGACCTCAATGATATCAACTATATGAAATTTATAAGTATAGAGAAGGCGTTAGGAAAATCAACAAGGCCTGAACTTCTCTAAAAAGACTAAGTTTACTTTCTAACGCGTGCAAGCTTCAAGTCTTAAACTTCTTTCGGACTCTCAAAGCCTTTTAGAAATTTTGTTTCTCTTTTAGCAAGAGGATTTAGCTAGTCTCCAAATTTGGGATGAGTACAGATCATCCCTAAATTTGGGGATGAGGGAAATCCAAGTTAAGACGCATCAACAAGTACATCATAAAGAAAAGGGAACAAAATAAGAAAAATGTTAAACACAACTCCTCTGTCATCACTTCAAAAGAAAAAACCTTAAAATGGCACGAGTTAATTTGGAAAAGGAACTTAGCCGTAGTTGGATGCTCGCATGACACCTGTGGGGGCAAGCCAAAACGAAGTTAAGTCTCCTAGACCAATGCGTTCCATAGAACTCCTCTGTCTAGTTCGAAGAAATTATATCTTGAAACGCATGAATATTAGATATGAGTTTAGTTGTGAAGGGTTCTCACCCATAGTTGGATGTTCGCATGACACCCGTGGGGACAAGCCAAAACGAAAGTGGGATACCTGAAACAACACATGAGTAAGTAAAAATTCATAATTGTTTTTCTTTTTATCCGGCAATTATCATAAAAAGAACATCTAACGCATTGCTAGTTTAGAAAAAACGAGAATGTTTTGAAAAACGAAAGGAGTTGTTGATAAAAGGCCTGTTGCATCTGAAACTCAACATTAGTCCTTTTAGAAAAGAGTCAATCTGAGTTACATTTTCCAAACTCTTATCTCAAGCTTATGAATGAATATGATGAGAGGCGAACTCTGCACACTTAAGACAAAGGAGATAACAAAGAATCATTCTGGAATGGTTGAGGACAAGCATTATTCAAATTTGGGGGTGGTGATAACTTGTAGAAATACAAGTTATTTTTGCTCTTAAGTTAGAACAACTAAGGTTTTTAATGATAAATTCTCCTCATTTTTAGTAGAAACGCATGGAATTATTCAAACATTAACAAATACATGCAAAAGAAGTTTTATTACTAAATATCACGGTGCTAACGCATTGTACTGCAGGATTTCAACACGAGGATTAACGCTAACGCATTAGAGAAGTGCCGCAAGGAAAGCTCTAACACATGGGCCATGCGTCGGAGGGAGTTCAATGCAGAGAAGATCCATTGATACAGGTTGATTGTGTCACGTCACCACTTGCAAGTATGGGCACCTGCAACAGGCGGCATCTGAAAAGCTTCCAGCAGCAGGCAGCGTCTGAAATGCTTCCGAGAGTCGGGCGGTTGACCAGGGCATGGACTTTAATGTTGACCAGGATATGGACTTTAATGCTGCCCATTCACCAAATGGACATGACCAACGCCTATAACTAGATGAAGTCCCTCCAGAGTTTGCAGTGAGAAAATTATTCAGTTCAGAAATTATTAAGATCCTTACTCTCTGTAATTAGTGTAGTCGTAGTTTAAGTTGTGTTGTGGTGTCAAGACGATCAGAAGGGTTGAGAACCACCACCACCGCCGGTCAGAGAGCGGAGGAAGCCAAGCTTGAGAAAGACACTTCGTCCTCTTTCTATACAAGTGATTGTACACAACAGAATTGAGTCAAAGAGATACAAGAAATTGTACTCTGCGGCTTGACTTAGTTTCCTTCATCTCATTTATCACTTTCATTTCACTTGATTGAATCTTGCTTTTGTAAAGACAATTTGCTTCTTTATAAAATTCATATATTTGATCCATCACATTTTTGCCATTGTTTATTTCTTGTTCATGTTGAATGCATTTATACTTTATGCAAAATTTCATTTCAATGCTTAAGCCAACTTGATCAATTGGTAAAAGCATCTTTAACTTAGATTGTTCGAGAGAATAACTAAGCCGCATCAAGTAGGACGCCTAGTACAACTAGAGATAGACTTACTGGTATCTACTACATTTTATGTTAAACGTATGCAACCTAGAGATAGGTTTTGTAAAGTCTAATGCATGAACAAAAGATAAGCAAATCATCCCATCTCATCCACATCACATTTTGGTTTGTATACACTCATCTTAGATCGACGCATCCACTTACATTAAACTCCATTTTCGCATGATCCATCACTCACCACTCAACTCTTTTGTATCTTCTTGCATAGGCACGGCACTTCAGTGTAAATAACACATCTCTTATTCATTTAGGAAAACCCCTATAATAGATACAACGCAAGGTCTGCGTTTGTTTAATTGAATCCCTGAGTTTGACCTTGGACTTGCCAGGAACCTAAATTAGATTTATACTTGGGTTTGGTTTAGGAAAACTTGAAGGTCATTAATAGGAGTGTCGTGCGTTCTGATTGCATATCTCTAACGCATCAATGCGTTTCAACTACTTAAACGCATCACAGCATCAACGCATCATTTATACTTAGCACTTATTTTTTCAACTTATTTTATACAATACACTCCCTGCTTGAATCACGATAGCAACAAACAGCAACATATAGAAATACCTATTTTTGTTATAAAAATGGGTAACAACACCACCACCATCATTTCGGTGGTTTTTTTTTTTTAATAACTAGTGCGATTTTTTTAATTGAAAATTTTCAAATAATTTGAAAATATGAGATCACTATTTTAACCCATAAATTTAATTTTAATCTCACATAAAATTATCATTTATGGAACATTTTATTTTTATGGTGCAAATGTTGATTTTCAACTGCAGTATTCTTTAAATATACTTTTAAGATATATATTCAATTATGGTATTAACAAATTATTTTTAAGTAAAATAATATAAACAATACAATCTAATCATTGATTAAAATTCATAATTGTCGTGGTAGAAAGTTAATATTAGACTTTCTATAGTTTCCAATAGTATAGTTTTTAATTGGCTTTTAGACCATAATTTTTTTTTACCGTGGTGTAAAATTAATTTTTACACCACAATTTTCATTGTTTGTCGTGTATAATTAGTTTTTACACCATAATTTTTATTGATCATAGTGAAAAATTAATTTTTACAACACAATTTTTATGTTTGTAGTTTTTACATTATGATTTTTATTAACTATAGTGTATTGTTATTTTCACATTATGATTTGTATTGATTGTGGTGCAAATTTAATTATTACACTTTTACATCATAATTTTTTTATCATAGTGCAAAGGTAAATTTTACACAATGGTTTTTCTTGACTATGGTACAAAATTAAACATTACACTATAGTTTTTATTGATCGTGGTGTAAAGATAATTTTTACACCATGGTTTTTCCTTAACCATGGTGTAAAGTTACATTTTACACCATGATTTTTTTATCGTGGTGCAAAGTTAATTTTTACACTATGACTTTTAGTGATTATAGTGCAAAGTTAATTTTTATACCACGGCTTTTACTAACCATGGTGCAAAGTTAATCTTTACACCACGACTTTTTACTGACCATGGTGCAAAGTTAATTTTTACACCATGGCTTTTACTGGCTGTGGTGCAATATTAATTTTACACCATGGTTTTTATTGACCATGGTGCAAAGTTAATTTTTTACACCACTATTTTCAAAACCCCGTAGTCTATAACATATCTTTAAACTATGATTTTTAATTTTTATGGTCTCTAAATAGGTGTATTCGTTTTAGACCATGGTTAGTTCAATCTCTACAAAATTAGACCTTTTTTAAAAAAAAAAAAAAAAATACCATAGTCTTATGTCTAAATAAAAGTGTAGTGTATATTAAATTTTGTAGTAGTGAGTGGGTCTTATCCATAGGCCTATCAGGATAAGGTACCCAACTTTATCCCTACACTATAGACCCTTTAGGTTGAATCTTGAACATTGATCCTTATATATCTCTACATACAGTTCAAGACTCATAGGAAAACCTAGGATGTTAGTGGATTTTAGGGTTAATAAGATAAAATTAAATTAAATATCAATAACACTTATTGAGAAAAACATTAATAATTATTTATTAATCACGGTCATTTAATTACATTTACTATCTACGAATTTTAGGGCATAAAACCCAACAATATTATATGCCACTAAAAGACTTCGTACATCAGCATGATAGAGTTTGTGAACTCTGTTCTGAATACTAGTAACAAAATCATTGTATTCGGTTTCGACTCCTTCGAGAATGTATGCTAGATTATTGTGTTATGAAAGGGCTCACCAAGAGCTGCAAACATGTTCGTAATGTTCTTAATCTGAGTGACTATATAACGATGTTAATAGTAGAGCTTACATTTCACCAGGATGACCATAAGTGACATGACCTAAATCTTGAGTGAGTTGTGAACTTCTACCTATGAAGGCAATCCTTTGATTTGCATGGGTGAGAGTGGCCAGATCGTCGACTCAATATGCCTACCATTTTGGGGATTCTTCTGATTGGGGAGTTGGGAACACAGCTACACAAGACGGAATTCTCCGATGTTGGGGTTACTAGATAAATTGCTCCCTTGAGGAATGATTCCGAGGCTTGAACAATGTGGTCACACCCTATCTTGGCCCGAGAAGGATTTGGTCATAGTTGGACTATGACTTATTTTTCATTAGGGGAATCAGTGGTACTTAAGGAGTTAGATGTAACTATAGGGGCAAAACATTAATTTTGGTTTAGTTGTACTTACAAGTAATTTGTAAAGGGTTATCGTCTTGTTGACTGATTATATCAATAAACACAAAAATATATCTGTAGTGTGAAGAGTGCAGTTATCGGTCTTTAGTGGAGTGACGACAATTAATGGATGTTGAATAATTTAAATAAAGGAGTTTAATTAATTTTTCAAGTACGATTGGAGCTTCAATCTATAGGTCCATAAGATCCCTTCTGTAGCTCAACAGGGATTATTGAGAATTAATTTTGGATTAATGTGAATTGTTCAAATTAACTGAGAGAATTAATTATATGTGATATAATTAATATAATGTATTCGATACATTATAACATAAAGTTTATTTTGAGAGGAATGAAATATTTGAATATTATTCAAATACTAATTATATGGATTATATAATTAAATTTAGTATAAATGTGATTTATACTAAATACCATGAATGATTGAGAGAAATAAAAACTATAGGTTATATTGTATTTGATGCAATATAAAACTATAAGTTATGTGTTATGTTTGATATAACATATAATTATATATACGTATAATAAGTTAATTATTATATATATGTATTTATATATTTATATTTAATTTAATTTTGAATGGGAGTGATTTTTTATTTTTTCTTCGTCTTCTTCACATGAGAGAGTGTCTCTCTGTGAGCTTCTCTGGAATAACTCTCAAGTACACAGAGAAGAAAATAAAGTTTTTCTTCTTCATCTCTCAAATTCCTTCTCCCTCTTCCAAAAAGAAACAGAGCCCCCATTTCTTGTCAATTCTCTACCCAAAAGAGAATACAGAAGGCTCCGATTGGTGGTAGCTATTTGGATTTTTGGAGATCGAAGTATTCATGTCAGATCAAGGAGGGATTTCGTGAAGAAGTGGTATTTCTTTCCTAATTCCCTCTTTCTCAAAAGCATGTTGTATTCATGTCAGATTGAGACGATCCCGCTTCCGCATTCGAACTTCACAATTCCTTCAAAAGTACTGTAGGGGTGCAGGGATGAAACCATCAATGAACCTTCAACATCGTATGCAATGATGAAGTTAAGGAGCTGATTTTTCCAAATTAAATAGTTATTATCAGTGAGCTTAATAGATAAGGGTTGGCTGAGGGAGGGGAACGAGGTTGGTTTGTTGGGGTTGAGGAAGAAACGAAAGAGGTTAAGGAAAATTAGGTTGGATGAGAGTATATAAAAACCCAGGTTGGTGTGTTGGAAAACCCGGAACATTAGGGTTTAACTGCGACGGCCAAGTGGTATTAAGAAAATTAGGGATTGGCGGTCGAGGGGTTTGATAGATTAGTGTGTCAATCGGAGAAGTGAAGGGAAAGGGTTTGAAGCTGAGTGGTATTTGGTAAAATGGGTGGTTTATTTAATTATAGGGCAGTATTTATTCCATCCTCAGAAGATGACCTAGAAGAAGACGCCATAAAAGGAACTTGGAGAGAAGAGCCAAAACTGTGATACCATGAAATATAATAAAGAAATAGAATTGGAAATATGCTATCAGTCACCAATACTCGGGCAGAAGAAATTCATTTATAAAGGAGAAGACTAGTACACGTGTCCAATACTAATTAGTTATACCATAACAAAACGGAATATAACAATATCAACACAGTAAAAGGATTAAATAGAAAATAATAAGAGTCTAAAATGAGACATGGATAATATCCTAGCAATATGACCTCTTGACTCTTTAGGAAGACCAAGTCATTTTATTTACTACTAAGCCAACTCATTATAGTTATCTTTAAACTTTCATGAGTGAGTCAATTTATATTATAATAAGGATTTATTTTGAAAATTATCCATGAATCAATTTTAATTGTCCATTCTATTAATCCAACATTTGAAGAAGTCTAAACTCGTGTAAAAATTAAATGCATGTTCAATTTTCAAATGCAATCTTAATAAAGAGTAAACTAATTGGGTAGTTTCCTCTAGATTTTTGTCTTGATGTTGGCAAGCTATTCTTCGTGTTTGAGACAAGTTGTGACCCTTGGTTTGATTCTCTCTTGGAGATGCGTTGATGTCGTTCAGCTTGGTTTAACCCTTGATTTTAAAGAGGTTTTATTATGTAGTAGTTTAATATTGTGATTATATTGGATGTGACTAGTGTTGGGATTTATGGCCTAAATCTAGTAGCCTGGAAATCCTTATATACAGGATTATTTATTTTTCAAATAAGTGTTATTTATGAAGGTTTGGAAAACTCGTGCAAAAGTGTGATATAGAACCGTATCTCTCAATTAATTTTACAAAACGTACATAAAATTGAGATGTGATGGAAACAATGCATGATAAACATTCAATATCTTATAGCATGCTTTTACAGAATAAGATAAGAACAAAGGAGAAGTCGTACTTACCCTTGAAGTCACAATATCTTCATGAATTCCTCTTTTTAACTTATAATATTCAATATGAATCAAATTTCCTCAATTAATTTTAACTATTCAAATTAAGTCAAAATCAATTAGATTCTCAATCATCTCTGTTGAGCTATAGAGTGGACCTTATGGACCTATAAATTGAAGCTCCAATGGTACTTAATTAATTAATCATACTATTTAATTAAATTAATCAACCTCTATTAACTGTCGGTCGTTCCATTAAAGATCGACAATTGCACACTTCGCACTATAGATATATTTTTGTGTTCATTGGATATAACCAATCAACAATGTGTTGATCCTTCACAAATTGCTCGTAAGTACAGCTAGGCCAAAACTATTGTTTTTCCCCTGTAGTTACATCTAACTTCTTAAGTACCACTAATTCCTCCAATAAACAATTAGTTATTATCCAACAATAACCGAACCCCTCTTTGATCAGGAGAAGGTGGGGCGCCTCATTGTTCAAGTCCCGGAATCAGTCCTTAGGGGAGCAATTTCTTTACTTACCTTAACAATAGGGAATGAATGAATTCTTTCTTGTGTAACAGTGTTCTCAATTCCCCAATCAGATGAATCCCCAAAATGGTAGGCATATTGGGTCGACGAAATTAGCCACTCTCAACCATGCAAATTAAAGGACCGCCTTCATAGGTAGGAGTTCACAACTCACTCAGGATTTGGGACAAGTCATCTATGGTCATCCTAGTGAAATGTAAGTCTCTTCTAGCAATGGTGCTATAAAGAGAGATTATTCATTTTGTCGTCCGATCTTATACAAACTCTTTGTATAGGATACCCCCACTCACATATCTCTACATAAATGATCAGGATCAGATCATTTGTAGACTTTATAACACTTGTAACAATTACGAAGCAAGTCGTATCTGTAAGGTCACCAGGATAAGGTACCCAACATTATCCATCTACTACAGACTGTTTAGGTTATCATTTAAACATGATCCACCTGTATGCCTCTACATATATGTTTAAATTACATAAAACAACCTAGGATCTTAGTTTATTAGACTAAGTGTATTCTCATAAAATAACAATTATTTTATTGATAATAATTTGCTTATAAAGTTTACAAAATACGAGAATATAAGATAGATTTAAGACACCATCCCCAACAATTTATTATTTGCATAACTTAAAATGCAATAAACTAATATCCAAGGTTATTTAATATAACTTAAACAGTATGTGGTTGATATATAAGTGAATTATGTTCAAGTAATGACCTAAAAGGTTTATAGTATATGGATAAGGTAGGGTGGCTTATCCCAGTAACACTATGGTTATGACCTACTTTGTAAATGTTACAAATGTTGTAAGTATTACAATCGATTTGATCCAAATCGTTCATGTTAAGATATGTAAGTGGGGGTTTCCTATACAATGAGTTTGTATAAGACTGGACCACAAAATATATAAGCTCTCTCTATAACGCCGTTAACTGGAGATATCAATATTTCAAATGATAATCATGTAACTTGATCTTGATCCTGATTGATTTATGAACTCTTACTCATGAGGGTTTTTTTTTTTTTTTTTTATTTGTATGAATGAGATTTGACTTAGTTTCTGACTCAATATGCCTACTATTTTGGGGACGAAACCGAGTGAAGAGTTTAAACATAGCATCACAAGATGGAATTCATTCTATCCCGCCTTTAAGAAAAGTATATAGGTTGTTTCCTTAAATGCTAACTCTGGGACTTGAACAATGAGGTCTCACCCTCTCATTGGCCCGAGAAGGACTTTTGTTTATGGTTGGATCATAAACAAATTGTTTATTATAGGATCAGTAGTACTTAATGAGCAAGAGGTGACTACAAGGGTAAAACGATAATTTCACTTAACTGTAGTTACGAACAATCTATGAAAGATTGACTTACATAAAATGGTAAAATCGATGGACATATAAATATACTATAGTTTATAAGAGTGCAACTATGGGTCTTTAATAGAGTGTCCATAGTTAATGAATGTTAATTAATTTAATTAAAGAGTTTAAGTACTTAATCTCATATTATTGGAGCTTATAATTGTAGATTCATTAGGTCTCTCTATTAGCTTACAAACGGATTAAACAAGGTTTTAAAGTTGGAAAATTTTGAAGTGTTCAAATTAATTATTAAGGGAATTTATGTTAATTGTATATGATGCAATTAATATTATATGCATTATAGTATAAAATTAATTTTGAATTAGATTCAAATTAAACTATATAAGATGAGAGTATTAATATTTGAATAAGATTCAAATATTAATTTAATATGAACCGAATTCATATTCAGATTATAAGTTAAAATTAATGTGAATTGGGATTCATACTAAAAACTAAGGATTGTGAGAATTTATGTACATTAAGTTAAATATATCATAGTTAATAATTGGATTAATTAAATTAGAATTTAATTGATATTTAATTTTATTAATTAATTAAAAGTAAATAACTCTCCTGCAGTTGCAGGAGAGTGGATAGTGAGGTAAGAGGAGTTACAACTCCCCTGACATATTAAATATGTATAAGGTTTGCATTTTTAATAGACTATTTTTACATAAAAGAAAAAGAACTCTCCCTATAAAAAAAATAATAAAAAAAAAAAAAATCTAAAAAATCTAAAAAATATCACAGAAAAAATGTTTTTTGCCTTTCCATTTCTCTTTCAAAAGGTTCCCACAAACCTCCTTGTTCAAAGAGAATAACAGAGAAGGCTTGTGATCATGTCTTGCTCGTGGTATCAAGTTTGTGATCCTACTATTTATTCAAGACTGGGAGAAGATCTTTAAAGAGGTTCTACAGAGGTAAATTAATCTTCATCTCTCCTTGATATAAAAAAAAAAAAAAAAATTAAAAAAAAAATTAAAAAAAAAAAAAACATGCTTAATCTGTTTTTATTAATTCTGCAAAATCGTCTCTCCCAATTCAGAGACAAAAGCGATAAAATGCTTCTACATTGGGATTCAATCCCTTCAACTAGCTTCTTTCATGTTAAGGTTGGTGATTTCCTTTACAATAATGGGACTTAGAACTAGCATTCTACCTCTAGAAAGCTAGTTGATCTCTTTTAAGTAAGCTCAATCGATGGTGGATGAGGCTGGAATGGAGAATCGTGTGACCTGACTTCATTGTTGCTCAAGAGAGCTTTGGGTTGCTAGTGCATGGGATTCTTTTTGGCCTAGGAACCATGTGTTAGCTTAGTCTAACCTTTTTGGTTTTGAGGTAATATTTTCATATGTTCTTTCATTTCTTGGTTTGCTATTTGGAACGCATGATTGTATCAGCAGTTAATATTCTAATATTCCTAGTGCATATGATATGTGCACTAGTGGAGTTGAGACTAAGAGACCATTGATTTTTATTATTATTATTATTATTATTTTGCTCTTTTAGCCAAACTGTTTAAGGGACATGCTCTTGTGGGGCACTTGCTCTCATAGGATCGCTCATTAGGATACAAAGCATTTGATATGTCACTTTAGTATGGGTGACCGATTGAGGCGTAAGGTCTAGATCAGTCGCTTAGTGTGTAGTTATTTATCGTCTTTGTGTCCATGGAGCCACCTTGTGTTCTTCCCAATTGGTTAGTTAGCTCGTGCAATCTAATGTTTTTATTGTTGTTCGCAATGACTTACGACTTCTATTAAGGGCACTCAAGCAAGTTCTCCCCCTTGGGACCTCTTTCTTTAAATTGTGTATGCATTTTCTTTGTATTTTTGTTTTTGTTTCTCTTTTTTCTTTGGTTGTGTTTGTGTCTTGACCTCGAACTGTAAGGTCCTATTCATTTAATTGCAACTCTATATTTTTTACAAAAAAAAAAAACATAATAAGACCCATAGATCGACATGATTAGATTTTTTTAACTATTCTGATTTAATCTTTTAACCAATTTGAGTGTTGTATACATAATGTATGGATAATATAGATATAATTAGGGCATGTTTAGGCCAAAAAGTAAAGTGGGGTGGAGTAGGATATAATAACTCACTCCTTGTTTGGGGCTCCAACTATTTTTAGTTGGAGCTCCAATTATATTATCAGATTATAACTCTAGGAAAACCGTTCCCAACCCCACGATTCACTGTTTGCATATTCTCTAGTCTCCATTGCATTCCTATCTCCTTTCTTGTCTGATCGTTCTCCCTCGATTTCTCTCCTTTCTTGTCCCATTGAACGATATGCTCATGTTTCGCTCTCTCTCCATATCTCTCCCTCTCACTCCATATCTCTCACTCTCCCTCCCTCTATATGTCTCGCTCTCTCCCCCCCTCTCTCTTCATATTTCTTTCCCTGTCTCCCTCACTCTGGCTCTCTCTCTCCATATCTCTCGCCCTCTCTCTTTCTCTCTTCATATCTCTCCATATCTCTCACTCTCTTTCCCTCCATATCTCTCGTTATCTCCCTCTCTCTCTTCATAACTCTCGTCTCTCTCTCTTTCCATTTATCTCGCTCTCTCTCCCTTTCTCTTGGTCTCGGTCTCGCTCTCTCTCTCTCTTTCTTTAGTTTTATCAACTTTAGTTTTGTTGAAGTTGGTCAGAGAAGAAGTCACGAGCATCATCAGCGGAGAAGAAGAACAGTTGATGTCTTGCAGGTTGGATTTTCAATGCCACCAAGAAGAAAGAAAGAGAAAGATTTTCTTTAGACATTGTCTCGTTGGTGTCACTCGCACCAATTTCACTCTCACTTATCTCGCTCACATTCTCTCTTTCTACTCATCTTCAACCTCAGAACACATCGAAAACCAAAAAAATAAACAAAAAAAATCATAAGTTCACAGTATTTCTAAACCCCAGAACGACCCACCCTATCCCTATTATCAATCAGTTTAAGACACAATCGGCACATATTGAAATCATTTTCCAATCAAATTTGATTTGTCGGCAGCAATGGAAGGTTTTGAAAGCCCAAATGATGGATTTTGCAAGCCGTTACCTTTGAAGAGTTTTAGTTTAGTTTTGGTTTTCAGTAAAATGGTAAGAAGACAAAGAGCCGAGGGTATTTACGTAATCTGGTATGGCAATGATGTCAACAGATAGTCAATTGACATTTTTTTTACAAAAAATGGGTCATTTGACATTTTGGACCCAAAAAATTGGTCATTCGTACAAATTTTCCTTTTTAGGATTGGATAATAAAAAAAGAAATATAAAAAGTGTTGTTTTTTAAGTGCTGTTAACATGGAAAAAAACAGTGTTAACATGAAAAAAAATTAACAGTCTTGTTAACATGGAAAAAATAGTTTTTACTTTTGGAGTTTGACTAAGTTTATTTAACAAAATAATATCTTTTTTTAAAAAAAAAGTAATATAAAAAGTGTTGTTAACATTTTTTTTTTAAAAAAAAAAACAGTGTTAATATGACTATGAAATATTTCTAGAATTTGACTAAAAAATTGGTATTGTAATTATTTTATGATCTAATTTTTTTCAGGACCAGTTCCAATTTTTTTAGTACATAATGAACCCAACTGAACTAGTTACGATACTAACAGCATTTACAGCTTCACAACGTCAGTTACTTTTAACACTAGAGTTATTACTGAATGACCATGGGAGGAATAGAAATCATATCACACGACAGTAGACATCATATTAGACAATTAGCTTACTTTCAACTCATTCATGAGTCCGATTTATGTTGTCGTCAAAGTACAAAAATGGATAGAAGATGTTTTGCCATTTTATGTCATTTACTTAAGACAACTGACGGATTAGTTAAAACTGAAGTTATAGACATGGAGGAGATGATTGCCATGTTCTTACATATTTTAGCCCACGACGCTAAGAACCGAATAGTTCAAAGAGAATTTGTCTTAAATTTTAATCATGCAATCATGAATTAGTTATTTTGTCTTACATTTTTTTTACCTCAAAAAAAGAGAGTTATATATATGAAACACATGAATTACATCAAAAGTAATGTATTTTTTTTTTCTTTTTTGGCCATGTTAACCAAGGTAGCCCAAGATGGCAAAAAAATGGTGGTTAGCTTTTAATATTAATTATAATCAAATTAATTTTGTATAAATTGGTGGAACATATAGTCTTAATTATATTTTCAAAATATGATATTTCATATGCATAATTATTAGTATTATAAAATATGATAGTAGAAAAGTTACACATGGTCTAAAATAATCTACATTCAAAATACATAATGTTATAATTCATACTATAATAACTTACACTATAAACACAAATTATTATAAGACAAAATATTAATTATACACTCCAAATATAGACTATTATAAATCAGACTATAATAGTCTCCATCCAAATACAGACTATAAAAACAGACAGTTTATTATAACCCACCGAATATAATAACTATTCTATGCCCCAAACGTCCTCTTAATGTTAACAATAAAATTAGGTGGGAAAAAAGGACTTTTGCTTTAAAAATATTGAATCATTGGGGTTCCACATCATGTGATCCTTGTCGAATATGTCCCATTGGGCGCAGGTTCACCTTAGTTAACATGTGGGCTCTCACACGGAGCCACCGGCACTGACTCTGGACTTAGATAAGATCATAAGATACCAATTTCATAAAGCCCTCTGACTGGACCATTCGCCACTCTCTTAGTCCACTGGGTCTACCACTCTCTTTATTCTCAAAGACGATGAACAAACCGAGAAATTCCATGTAGAAATTGAAATGGCGAGGGCTCGGTGTTCTCTCACTCTCGCATTGCCTCCTGATTCCTAAGGCTCCGCATTGCACCGTCGGCTACCGGAGTTTCTGCGGCACGGCTTTGGCTTTGGAATGATCCTCTGAACCTCTTCAGACTACATTCTCCGTGATTCTGCAATGGACTCCGATAAGGTAGTTTTTGCTTTCTTTACTTTGTTTCGAGTTATTTACTTTCTTTCTCTTGTTCATTTTCGTGTTTGTTGTAGCGATGGTTCATGAATCGCGTTTGATCTCGCGTTTTTTGGAAGCGATTTTGTTGCTTTCAAAATGCTTATGCTTTCTGATCGGTCTGTTTTCTGATTCAGTATGCGATTGGAGGGATTTTGTTTCTTGAACTAGTTTTACTTTTATGTCTATACGAAACTGTTTGCTATTGGTACTGCATTTTTCTATTTATGAAAATTTGGTCGAGATTATGATCCTGATTACGAGCTTAATCTTCTCCGCTTAGTTTCTTTTATTTTGACTGCTAAAATTAAGAGTAAATTAAACGCGGATTTATCTTGTTATCTCCTTTCGTTTCTCTCGATCTCGTCAAACAACAGTTAATGTGCGTTGTCGAAACCGAATACGGATTTCTTCGAGTATTTTCATTTTCTCTCTGTCAAATCTTGTCGTCTTAGTTGCTGAAGGTGCTTCGTTCTCTTTCCGCCCTTCGATTTTGCAATGTCATGATGACATTGACTGCTCAATCTGACTCGACCTGAAGTTACTTGGTTAGGCTGTCTTCTATCTTGAATTTGCTTGATATGTTTTATTGTCTTAAAGAGAATTAATTTCTCCATTGGATGATCAATTCTTGATGCTTGTGTACAAGCATTTATCTGTTTGTTAAGTATTGTATCACTTGATTTTGGCCTTCGGCGACAGTACAGTAGGTAATGTTTCAACTATTTGAGGCTTTTAACTTTTGGTTTCTTGTGTTTTAAATGCTTGCAGTTTGGCTGAGGATGTTGATGATACCTGATTCTCTATATCTTTCGTTTTTTTATATTTCGAAGACATCGATATTTTTTTCCTACTCCTTTTGAACTTGCTTCTCCTTTTCATGGCTTTCTCGACACATCCTTATATTTACAAACATTCCAAATACTAGCATCGGCAAATGCGGATGGTTCCAAATCCTTGGCAATTAATATTCTTGTGTTTTAGTGTTTGAAGACTTTATAGTGTTTTACATCGATTGGCAATCATTTCACTGAAAAATAGAGACCTAATACGGAATGTGATCAGCAAAATAGTCAGTTTCTGATTAAAATATATATATTCGAGAGGGACGGTTGATGTCTTGTGTGTTCAAATTGATGCCATTGAATGGTACCTATATCAATTTTAAGTTTGGAAATGTTATTTGCCAAGTATTCAAATGTTGGTCTTCCTTATTGTTTAGGAACTTAACTCATCTTTTGTTATATGTTACTACAAAATTGCAGGAATGTCATCGACTACTGTAGAAAGTAAGGATGCGGTAACTGGTCACATAATCTCCACTACTATTGGAGGGAAAAATGGCGAGCAGAAACAGGTTATAATTTTATTTTATACCTTTTTCTAGAAGAATTTTATTTTATACAATTACTGATATTCACTTACGTATCCGTAGAACCTTTCAATTGCGAATATTGGCTCCATTTTTGTCAACTTAGTTATTATAATAAATTTTTGGTTGGTCGTTTTTGCTTCTTGTACGGCAACCAAGACTTGTTACTTGGTGTTACTTACTAGCATTTTATTGTTCTCCAATGTTTTGATTGGCTAAACTGCTTACTTTTTTCCCCTTGATTTTCACATTGCTTTAGACTATTAGCTACATGGCGGAACGTGTTGTTGGTTCCGGATCATTTGGAGTTGTTTTCCAGGTATATAGAAAGACTAATAAAACATCTGTTGAAATTTCCTTTCCTTTCCTTTGTTCTATATTTCTATTTGAAATTTTCTTGATACCTATCTTAGGCTAAATGCTTGGAAACTGGAGAGACTTTTGCAATAAAGAAAGTCTTGCAGGACAGGCGTTATAAAAATCGTGAGCTTCAGTTGATGCGCTTGATGGATCATCCAAATGTTGTTTCCTTGAAGCATTGTTTTTTTTCTACAACTAATAAAGATGAACTCTTCTTAAATCTGGTCATGGAATACGTTCCTGAGACTATGTATCGAGTATTGAAGCACTACTGCAGTATAAACCAGAGGATGCCACTCATCTACGTGAAACTTTACACTTACCAAGTAGGAATTCACACACCCAGAGACTATTCAACATTTTTCTGTCCTTTTCCATCTGCATTCCGAAATTAAATCAATGTGTTTATTAGATCTTTAGGGGACTAGCTTATATACACATTGTTCCTGGAGTTTGTCATCGAGATGTAAAGCCTCACAATCTTTTGGTATGTAACTTATTTGTCTCTTATTATTTGCAAGCTAAAAAGTAGTTTCATACTTGATTTAATCGATTGGCCTCTTACAATTTGCATCTTAATTCAAGGTTCCTTCTAACATATAATAAATTTTGCAGGTTGATCCTCTTACGCACCAGGTCAAGCTTTGTGATTTTGGAAGTGCAAAAGTCCTGGTATGGCTTTCACTTTCACTATTTCTATTTCTATCTTACATCTTTGATAACAAGGCTATGCTCAAAGTATAATGGTCAATGATGCGGATCCCAGTGTTACACCAAAAAGAAACGACCTTATTTTGGTTAATTTTTTTTTTTAATGGAAACGATTCTAAAATGAAATGAGACTAATGCTCAAAGTACAAGAGATTTATGCAAAGAACAAGAAGGCCTAGGGATTAGGAGGCGCACCCAGTATTTTGGTGACTTGGTATGCATAATTACTCTGCAAGTGGTCTAAAATTATGACGTCTGATTTTCAGATTTGCTTATTAGAGCAATCAAAGTTATAGCATTGATAATTGGTTCACGATTAATTAATTACTCTTTCTTCTATACCCTTTGGTCAACAGTATCTTTAATATATCTCTATCGTCAGATTAAGGGTGAAGCAAACATCTCTTACATATGCTCCCGTTACTATCGAGCTCCAGAGCTCATATTTGGTGCAACAGAGTATTCTACATCCATAGACATATGGTCAGCTGGTTGTGTTCTTGCTGAGCTGCTTCTAGGCCAGGTTGACATCTTATGGCAGTTACTTGCTATGACAGAGAGGTTATGAAATTCCTTCAATTTAACTTTTGTCTCTCTTTGTAGCCATTATTTCCTGGGGAAAGTGCCGTAGATCAGCTGGTTGAGATAATCAAGGTGAAGCCTTATTTCTGGTTCAATGAACATATTCTTTATGGCCGTGGAAGTATGACCGTTGTAACTTTACTTTTCTTTTACCAACTTGAAGGTTCTTGGCACTCCAACTCGAGAAGAAATTCGATGCATGAATCCAGATTATACAGATTTTAGGTTTCCTCAGATTAAAGCCCATCCATGGCACAAGGTATTTTATTAGCTCGTGCATGTCTCGAGGTTCTATCAGCGTATTCGTGCAGTCATATTATGAATATACATCACCCATACATTATTTTTCCGTCTCACTTTTATAAAGCAGCTATTGCATAACTTTTTGTTTGAATGAATCCATTTGTGATTGATTTAACTCACTTTTGCAATTTTACTATAACTAATACATTTACACAATATCCATTTAGGTCTTCCACAAACGAATGCCACCTGAAGCAATAGATCTTGCTTCAAGGCTTCTTCAATATTCACCTGGTCTCCGGTGCACTGCAGTGAGTTCAAACATTTCAGACTTTACTGTTGATATCTGATAATGTATATAATAACACCTACTTAATTAACTATCCTGCTTGCACATATAACCGGAATCTTTACCATGTTGGAATGTTTGGCCATGCTATGTGCTGAATTCTCAATTTCTACCATTTTCATCTATACATTATTACATCATGTTTTTCAGTTTGTTAAAGATGGACAATGCTGTTTTTCTTACCAACTATAATCCCCCATGGGCAGCTTGAAGCGTGTGCACATCCTTTCTTTGATGAGCTTCGGGAGCCTAATGCACGCCTTCCTACTGGTCGTCAGTTGCCCCGGGCTCTTCAACTTTAAACAGGAAGTATGTCTCATTTACATTTCTTTTTCCGGCAGTAAATTTAGCCCAAGTAATACTTCACATCAAATTAAAGGACAATGAAAGCATAATTAGTTTACCATTTGAGTAGAAAATGAGTTTTGAACTATTTGAGAGTTGACATTCCATCCAACGGCACTGCTCGTCCACAAAAAGAAGAAAAAGGAAAAGGGAAAAGAGTTCAAGCTGTTAATGTGTTTTTGACAAATAGAACATGACTGTACTTTCGTTGATTATTTTTTCCATCATTGAATTTATTTTTCAGCTTTCCGGAGCATCACCTGAACTGATAAAGAGGCTCATACCAGAGCATGTTCGGCGGCAGACCGGACTTGCATTCCCTCATCATGCAGTTACATAGATCAACTCGAAGCTATGAAAGTACAAGTTTATCTAGCATATGTTGTGAAGCTAGCGAGGCCTGCGGTCTCTGAAAACCAACCATTCAGGAAATTTCCACATATGGAGTCTATCCAACGCCATTGCGGAAGTGGTAAAATATCAACTACTTTTACATTTGGTTAATATAATAATATATATATTTACTACGTCTGTACATTATTATTTTTACCGCACAAATTCTAGATAGCTAGGAGTATATAAAGGGTACTTGTATTGTATCTCACGTCTTGCTAGGTCTTAGGTATATGCAAAATCCCAATACAAGCTCTCAAGAGTGGCTTATTATAGATTGTTATACAGTTAGCTAATAATCATCGCCGTTATATCTCGTCTTTAATTACAGCTATGCTCTTTGTTTGTATAGGAGCTTATAATCATTATGTAGCGTGTACCACTTTTAAGCTTTTTACTGTAGATTTGTCGCTGGAAAAGGAAAAAAGAGGGAAAAGAATGGCACTGTTTTTTACTTTGCAGGCAGAGAAGAAAAGCGATCAAATGAATGGATCTCCCGATGGGTTAATCATATGTCAAGCATGAAAAATTGGCGGCCGACAATTGCGTAAGAATATGTTTGGTAATTTCACATTTTCGTTCTCTTTTTCTTAGGTCCGTCATCATCATCCCATCTATCTGTCTAACGAAAATCTGCAGTAAGTTAGGCAATGAGTCGATATAGATTTTGGATTTTCTTTTTTTTCTCTAGTGTACTGTTTCCCTCATTAGGCATGCCATTTTTCCAAAATCTTTGAAACTTTTATATCTCAAAATTTTAGGTTTCATCTAAATTTTCTGTTTTTAGTTTTGATAATCATTTCGTTTTTTAAAAAAATTGAACTTATTTCCTCCAAAGATCTGCACCTTTATCAAGTGTTGAATTCTTAATCAAATTCCAAAAACAGAAACTTTTAAAAGCTGTTTTTTTTATATATTTGTAAATTTTGATTTAATTTATTAAATCATTGGTAAAAAGTAGATAACTAAAAAGAAATTTGAAGGTGGAAGTAATGTTATAGGTTTAATTTTTAAAAACAAAAATCAAATGATTACCAACGAGATTTAAATTTTTTTAAAATTTGTGTTGACTTTAGGGGGTGTTCAACAGTTGATCGTAGTCGATTTTCTAACAAACTCGCACCGAATCAATCATAATTGATTTAGTAGATGTTCAAACCGATCTTGATTTTGATAGATTATTCTTTAAATTTTTTTAAAGAATGTCAATTTGGTTTGTTCTTCCGACCAACCGTCTTCGGTTCGGTTTGTTGCTTTGATTTTCTAGTCTATCATGTTCATTCCTAATAGGCTTAATTATTAATAATAATAATAATAATAACAATAATAATAATAATAAAAAGCTGAATGGTTTTTAAATGGGACTTAAATTTCTAGATTATGTTGGGTTGCCATTTTATTTTGACGTCTAGTTTTAGGTTTTTCACTATCAAAATAAATTACTGATAACCGGTCCGATTTTCTGAATTTTTCTTTTTAAATTTGAGAAGTGTTTTGAAATTGCAAGTAAAGTTGAGATAAAAGAAACACTTTTTTCTATCTTGTAAAAACGGAAAGTTGAGGATTCATTTCAAAAGGTAAAGAATAAATAAATTAATCTTTTAATTTGGATTTGGTTTTTTAGAAAGGAAAAGAAATGAGTATTAAATGTTTTCCAAAATGAGATTAAAAAAATACGTACAGAAGTGATTAACCTTAAGCTAGTCATGTTGAAAAACACTAGCATCTCACGACCAGCCTTTTACTATATAAAATTAAATTTGATTATATGAAAAGAAACGTTAAATTGATTTTGGACGACATATTTTGGAGTGATTTAAGAGAGTAATTGAGGAAAAACTTTTTGAGTGTGAAGTGATTTAGGGCATGCTAGAAGAAACAACAAATATTATTTCAGAAAGAGAAGTTGGAAGTAAAATCAGATTGCAGGAGAGATAAAGACAACCGAACTGAAGATTTAAAACCTCCATTGAAGTTATACGCGCAAAGCAAATGGATCAAAAATGGATTATTTAGCTGGAATTTGAATTTGACAATTGACTTAAGACTCGCGAATGCAAGTTGAATTGCAACTTGAAAATCCACGAAAAGTATAGGGAACATAATTTATGAGGACAAAAATCAAAGTTTGATCTGTGTGTGACCCCTTCCCCATTTAAACTAAAAGGGAAGAGGGAAGGAATTTGTAAATAGGTACCTTTATTCGCCAGGCAGAAACTCTCCCGTAGCGTATCATTTTGTAAAGCAAATTTGTAAGCCGCAATCAATTAAACAGATTTTGTCACCTCATGAATGGCGTTTGCCAGATATGGTACGTTACCGGTTGTAACACCTGCCATGCTGTATACATGCATTGATTTTGTTACCAAACGGACTAACGATTTCCGATTGTTTTTTATTCTTCTATTTTTTATGTTGTCAAAATTTCTGAAAAAAAAGCTTCTCCTTTTCTAAAAAAAAAAAAAATAGTTTTGGATTGTGAAAATATTTTTAGAGAATAGATACAAAGATATTCTTCTCTAACTTAATTTTCAAAAACTAAAAAGCAAATAGTTTTTGGACTCGGATTTCAAAAATCAAGTTTACAAATCTTCCAAATTCCAATTGGAAAACCAAGTTAATCACTTTCTTTTTATTTTTCTTTTATTTTTCTTTTTTTGTTATAACTGAGCAGAGGTCAACGTTAAGACACGTTTCATATGTTTATTTTTAAAATTTTGAAAACTAAAAAAAATAAATTTAAAAACTCATTAGGTTTGAAATTTGATTTATAATTCAAATGTTTCTTTTAAGAAAAGTGAAAAATATACCAAAGAAATTATGGAGAAGCATAAAACTAAAAACTGAAAATGAATGGATTATCGAATCCTATGCATGTGTCTAGTTCACCTGTGAAATTACCTTATGCGGCCATTTCTAGTCATGTAAATGTGATATTCATTTGTCAAACGGTCCACCTGTTCGGGCGTCAATCCACTGTAACAGAACATCCCAATCTGTGCAATGGAACAGCAAAACCATTAAGATTACCAAACGGTTTAAAATAAAACGAAAATGACATGCAAAACAAGCAATCAGTATTAGGAAATTGCAAACGTTCTTTTGAGGCCTTGTTGGTTTTTAGTATTTGAAAAATAAATCTATTTTCCCTTAATTTCTTATAATGTTTTTCATCTATCTTTTTTAATTTTAAGTTAAATTCAAAAAAATAAATAAATAAATGATTTTTTTAGTTTTCAAACCTTTGCTTTGTTTTTTTGAAACGGTGGTAGGAAGTAGGTAATAAAGCAAGGAATTTGGGCGTAAGACTTAATCTTCAAAAGCTAAAAACTAAAAACCAAATTATTAACAGACAGGGCTTTAGTTAAAAAAAATTACAGGTGAAATCGAACGACCTTTGGAAGAATAATGGATATTTTATCCGGTAAGCTCTTCTTTAAGTACCTGTTTGGTTATATGTTCCCAAGACAATGGTGATCCCAACTTTTCAAGGTTTTCTCGTAGAGCAGTTCGCATACCAATGATTCGATCCGCCATGACCTGAATACAGAAAATAAGATGAAGATGAGGACATCTATTAATTGGGGAGTGAATAATTATTGAATTGAGTTTTCTTTTTCTGTTTAATTGAATAGATTGGCGTCAGCCTCAAAATTTCTTCCATCTCTAAAGATTTGTAGTAAATAACAAGGCAAGCATGAAAATTACATTGAAGTTTGCCCTTCAGGAAGATAACACCATCCGAAGCTGATGGAAGAATAATTAATGTTATGATGTAATTTGAAACTTTACCTGTCAGAAACTATATCATAATTTGAAATTCGACCTCCCAAAAACTATATCATAACAAACTCAGAAATGCCGGGTGGAAAATTCCTCGTTCTTAGGGACTTCTTTACACAGATTATGCATTGGATCATTATCGATGGTTTTGGGATAAACTACATTATCATAAAATATCTCCAAACAAAAGATATTGCATGAGCAAAAGAAGCTTAAGAAGCTTAACTAGTACAACTGCAAGGTGGAGTATTGAACCTCCAAGTACAACCTCTTGGATTGGAGCACATGCCAATACCATAAATCAAAATGATTATAGATTATCCAATACTTGGAAAGTGAGACGTATGAAAATCAGCATGTTTATCTCAAATTAAAAGATGGATATATGTACTATGATTTTAATTAAATGACGAAATCAGAGTAGAGTACAGAAAAGTTATATGACGATTGACGACGTAGAGCATAAACATAATGGATATTGTGAATCAATCGTAGTTACCTTAACTTCTTTCAGCCATAACTTCTTTAAGTCTGGATCCCCAAGGATGATTGAAACTACCAATGCACCATGAACAGGTGGATTACTGTACATCGGTCGAGCAAGCTGCTGCAGCTGACTTTTAACAGCGACTGCTTGTTTTTCATCTTCGCATACCACACTGCAATTAATTGCCAGTAAATAACACAAGAATTATATAGCTTAAAATATAAAGTAGAGTAAAATGAATATTGTGAAATGTAGTAGACACGATATCAATTTATCAACTTAAAGACTCAAATTCAGTAAACAACGAATTCTTTATTAACTGTATTAATACATTATTCAACAAACTTGTCACAGGCGCTTGGCTTCTAAAAGGTAATGTGTGACAGTAAAAGATCCAATGACCACTATATCTGGCCAAGGAAATTGATGACTACCAGTTACTAAATTCACATCAAAGTTACGTTAACCACTTTAACAAAAATGCACCAGGGGTAGATCCTACTAGGAGATGGCATGTTTTTTATAGCAAAGATAAATAAGTGGAATCTCGATGTCGAGAGGCACATACCTAAGACATCCTACTCTCTGGCCATAGAGTCCCATATTTTTAGCATATGACTGAGCAATTCCGATATGATGGCCATCCTCAAGAAAGATCCTGATGGACTTTGCATCTTTTTCTGGATCACCACTAGCAAAACCTTGGTATGCCATGTCAAAAAATGCAAAATGACCTTTTACCTGAAAAAAAGAATCACAGTGCTTAATATCTGGCAAAGAAGCAGTGACAATCACTAAGTATGAATAATCATCCCAAAATTGTTCTAACCTTAAACTGGTTTGATATCTCTTTCCATTGTTCCTCCGTGGGATCCACTCCAGTCGGATTGTGAGCACATGCGTGAAGTAGAAAGAATGAACCATTTGGAGCGTTCTAAACAAATTATGCAAATTAGAAATCAACGGACTGTAGTGTGCTCATGAGGCAATATTAACATAAATATTAGAATTCTATGATTAGATAAGACAGCATGGAAATGTCAACATGCTTCAATACCTTAATGTCATCCATGAATGCAGAAAAGTCTAATCCCTTAGACTCTGGATGATAGTAATGGTATGTCCTTTGAGGAACTTGTGCATCTCTCCAGATGTTATGGTGACTGTTGAAAATCTTGAGTAAGAAAAAACATACCAACGAAGTAGCTTATAAATTTTTCCCCTATGGAATTGGTGGGGTAACTTAAATGATTTGCATGCAGATTTAGCAACAATTCTTACTTAGCCCATGTAGGGACTGGTATATAGATTTGGGATTCGGGAAGGAAACGCTTTTGAAAGTCAGCAAAAATTCGACATGCTCCGGTTCCAGAGAGAGATTGTATAGCTGCTATCCTCTTATCTTTGATTAAGTCAGAATTCTCCCCATAAGCCAGCTTCAGTGTTTCTTCCACCATCTTTATACTCCCTCCCATTGGAAGATATTCCCTGGTGGAACAGACAAAATGCCGTCATTACTTTTAAGCACTCAAATTAATTAATGAATTTCAAGTGTGGACGCTCAACCAGGTGATATACCCTGTTTTGTGCACAAAAAGTCTAGATGTATGCAATAAAAATTAATCAAACACTGATAAAATTTCGTTCATATAAAAAAACGTAGGCAGTCACCATGAAAATTACAAATAAATTAAACAGTAAAATCTCTGTAGCTATGACATAATGTACAAGGAAATCCCCACTGACATACGCCGATAGAAGTTGTCTTCAGGTGAATAAGAAGAGCTCTGGGTTTTTCAATTAGCATACGTAAACACGGGAAGAAGGGGCACTGAATTCCTTCTACAGAAAAAGGAATGCCCAATTGTTATGCCAATAGGCTCCTCAGAGTATTTGTTAATACCATCCATGTAACTGTATCACGGTTCTACATA
Organism: Benincasa hispida; assembly: GCF_009727055.1. Lineage (NCBI taxonomy): Eukaryota > Viridiplantae > Streptophyta > Magnoliopsida > Cucurbitales > Cucurbitaceae > Benincasa > Benincasa hispida. Next base: position 60,160,429 of record NC_052353.1, read on the forward strand.
GAAATAATATTTTATCTCAGTGAAACCGAGATAAAATAATTAAGGTAGACAAAGTTTCCAGAGACGCCATAACAAAATAAAATTAGCAAAAACGGAAGTCTTTTCAATCAAATATCTGATTTTCCTTCTGATTATTCTCACAAACAGGTATACCGCCAAATAAAATCAAGTTCGTGGAGTGCCCATTCCCTTCAAATTATAGGGTACAGAAGCAGAATTGGTTGCATTATATTAGGGAAGGAATAATTAAGAGCCTCCGTAGTTATCTTATTCGTGAATTAATCTAGAAAACCTGATGCCAATTCACGGCTTAATATCATCATTTCTGTTCCCAAGTGCTAACTTAATCCAACAATCATTACAATTAATGATGCTGGGAGAGATGATTCCAATAGTTGTCTGTAAGAATCCAAATGCATGCAATGTATAGTGGAAGTGAAAAAGTACGGGTAACAAAGGCAAAAATATGGACCACGGTCCAATTCCACGGAATATAAAATGGAATCCATCTAGTTGGCGAAGATAGAACGATAAACTTGGTGAGACGACAGTAAAAGGTTGCAATCACAGCAGCAAGTTGTTAATTAAATTATAACATGAAGATATGATTATTTAAATGCATCAAACTACGATACACGCCGTCTTACATATTCAGGTTTCCTGCGATCCTCCGTTCAGCTTCCCTCACACATTCGAGGACCACCGGCTTTCCGTTATCGTCTCGATATGCACCCTGAAGTGGAAGAAACGTAAAGATAAATCTAAAGATTCCACTGAAAAAGACAGCACACTATCAAAAGATACCGTAATTTGCCTATAAAATAACAATTAACAAATATTAGGAACTTTCCGATCCGAGAACTATTATCATAGACATTATAAATATTAAATTAATAAATGAGAAAGACAAAACTCCTGCTTCTAGATTCGTCAATAAAACCAAGAGTTAATAGTTCTCGTACATGGAATCCCCCAATGTTTAATGACTTGACAAACTCAGAGCTTAATTCGAAAGCTATTCGCATGCGCGCAGGAACAGTGCCGTTGAAATGACAATTATTCAAGAAATATACAGAAGACGGATGAAGCAAATAGTTCATATATCAACATATGGAATACGATTTCCATTTTCCACTCAGATACAGAAAATTTCGCATCACTCGTATGGACAATTTTAAAATTTTCATTCCGACGCTTTGATCTTCGTTATAAAAAACTCAAGAGACGCAAAACATGCACAAAATTATAAACAACAACTATCAAACAGTGATCGAAGCAAAATCCAAGACGAACAGGACAAGAGGAAGAAGAAACTCACTACTCCAACATTGACTTTGTTAGGACTTGGATCGGCCAAGAAAGCTTCAGTAACGCCAAGAATCGGATCTTTCGGAGCCGGCTCTACGCTCTTCCACCAAGACGACATGGATCTAGCTCCGACGACGAAGCATCTCAGGCCGCTCTGGTCTAAAACCTTCCTCGAAATCGCTGCTTGCAACGCCATGAACATCAACAGTACAGGGCTAGCTCTCTCTCGATGTTCTCTCCACAAAATTCCGACGGAAATGCGAGAGAAAAGTAGCGGAGGAGATTTTGAGGAGGCGCGAAAATAGAGCGGTTTCAGGCTTCAGGCTCCAACTGGAGAAATAGATATGCGAACCTCATTCTCAGCCCATGGAGCTTTAAATATATTCAGCTAACTTTTGATGGCCGATGTTACTTGGCCGCGCTCTTTTCCTTTTTCCTGCTTTTTTTTCCTTTTTTTCCCTTTTTCTTTTTTTTTTTTTTTAATTATTATTTCGTTACCTTTGGTAAATTTAGAGGTGTTTATGGGTTGAGTTGACCCAACCCAATTATTTCTTCCATCCAAATAATCCTTATTAAAAAATGAACTCAACCCAATCCAAATATTTGGGTTGGATTGGTTCGGGTTAATCGGGTCATTTACTTAAAATTTTGTTATAGAAAAAAGCAAAACATAAATATGTAAAAATATAATTTTAATTATTTTCATATATTGAATTAAGATTAACAACTCAATTTCAATTTATATAGTAAAAAAAAAGCAAAAAAAAACTTTTAAGAGTTGTTGAATAACAAATTATTAAAAAATATTAGAATGAAATAAAACTAAAATCAAATGTATAAATAATTGTGTTATAGGTAATAAACAAATATATTTTAAAGTTAATAATAAATTCGAGTTGGTTTGGACTATATTAGGTGAACCCATGAACCAACCCAACCCATAATATATTCATTTATTTGAACCCAACCCAACCCAAATGAGTTGATAACCCAACTCAAACCATACGAGTTGGGTTAGGTTGATCGGTTTTTTCGGGTCATCGGGTTTTTTGAACACCTCTAAGTAAATTTATCGAGTTTATCCATTTTAATTATAAACTTTCAAATTGACGTGCTCAACTAAAATAAAATTGTATTATCAACTCGATGTAAAAGGTTCCATTTCTTTCTATATAAAAATAATAATGAATGTCACAATCCTAACTATAAACTTTAAAAAATAGAGCCTTTGTAAAGATATCTGCAAGTTGCTCGTTGCTAGAAACATGACGAGTACTAATGATGTCATCCTGAACAGCATCTCGAACATAATGATAATCCACCTCGACGTGCTTTATGTGTTCATGAAAAACTCGATTTTGAGCAATATGTAATATTGATTTACTATCACAAAATAAATTTATGGCATGAGAATGAAATCTACTCGAAAACTCTCAAGTAATATTTTGAGTCATTTAAGTTCAGAAGTAATAAAAGCCATGGAGCGATACTTGATTTATGGGGACAAACGAGACACCGTTTGTTGCTTCTTTGTTTTCCAAGAAATAAGAGAACCAACAAGAAAACCAAGCCAACATGAGAGAGAGCGACAAGTTAAGGGATAACTGATTTAATCCAAATCACATGAACTTGATAGAGAAATATCGCAGCTGGAACGAAGGAGAATCTCTTAACTTTGACTACTCAAATAACGAACTGTACGAACTGCAACATCCCAATTTGTCTTGTCGTGGTGCTTGCATGAAATGAGCTAAAATATACACCTTATATACCAAGTTCAACCGTGTAAATGACAAGTATATGAGACGTCATACGAGACATCGATACAAAATTTGTTGATAAAGTGTGTCAGTAACCAATGCTAGATGATGGGTTTGCTCAATTAGAAATCCTAGAGGTTTAGCTCCTAAAAGCCCCATCTATGGAATAAGGGAAATTATTTCAAATAATAAAACTGTTGAAAATATTTACAAGATATAGCAAAATTTTAGAACTAACAATGATAGATGTTGAAAGATATTGATAGACACTAATAGACTTCTATCAGTGTCTATCATATCACTAATCGACACGGATAGAAATCTATCAACATCTATTATTGATAATTCTAAAATTTTACTATATTTTATAAATATTTTAATTTATTTTTCTATATTTAAAAATAATCCGTAGAATAATGTCAATTTGTAAATTGTAATGAGAGGTGATTTTTATCACGGCTTCGAAAAGCGCGTATTCGCAATCAGATCAGGTCGTCAGGATGCAAATGGCGTTTCCCTTCTCGACAAAAATTGTATAAATTTTATATTTTCTTTAAACAGTTAAATTAAATCCTATCCTATGTATTCGTAGAAATCTGCTTGCTTGGTTTTTTTTTCTTATGACAGATTTATATTTGTAAAAATATATATATATTTTTAAACTATTTTTAGATGATGTGTAGTAGATTTTTCCTAGCTTTTGGGTATATTCAAATTTTGATTTTTATTAGGTGAACTTTGAAGGTAGAATTACATTATGGAGTAGAAAATATGAATATAATATTTGATGTTATAAATTTAATGATTTTTTTTTTACTTAAAATATGTATTAATATAACATTTTTATCAATTATATGAATTTTTAAAATAATAATTATATAAAATTTATAACTGTGTTTATAAATTAATTAAAAATAACTTAAGTTCATCCTGACATTTAGCTTGGAACTACAGCTATTTGTATGTCGTGTGTGTCTAGATATCATTTGTTTTCAAAATCATGTTATCCATTTTTTTTTGTCACATTATAGTTGTTTATTTTAAATGTATATTTAAGATGCATAAAATTTAACAAATAATAATTATAATCATTAGGTATATTTTGTTTCTAATAAATTGATGGTATAATACCATCATATTGATATGAGCATTATTTCAAGTGATATGCAGTTGGGATAAACATTGGATAAACGAATATTAAATAGAAAACAACATAATGCAAAAATAATTAAAGTGATTACCTTTTCAAAGTTAGATATAGTTGCTTTCTCGAAAAAAAAAAAAAAAAAAAACAAACACATATTATTGTGGGTAAAAAATATGGCGAGATATTTAGCTATAAAGAACGACCCAATTGATCATTTCAAAAGAGGGATTTTATTTGACTAAGTATGGTTGTCGATCCATAGATTCAACCATAAAAGCTAAATAGATCAATTACTGACGTAAGATCAACAAAAACCAGGAAGGTCGACTCTTAGGGGTCGGTCATGGAAGTTAACGAGGTCTTAGAAGTCGACTCATGGAAGTGGCCATGACACGAAAACAATATCGAAGACCCATCAGCCATGATGAACAAATTATGACTAAATATTCGTCTATTAAGTCAACTACACATGCTTGATTCATTCATGATGCCTTATATTAAGTTATTAACGATCAAGTTAATTATATAGAAGATTAATTAACCAAGTGATCTACAAAACGAATTCTCTATATATCAAAAGGACTCAAGACATTATAGATACATTAAAAAACATCATGAATATAATTCCTATTCTCTAGCTCTCTTTCTAAATGATTATTAACTTGAATGTCAAAGTGTTGGTGGCCAAACACCACATAGCTGTAAGGTTTTCCATTATGCAAGATATTTCCTTGATTCTTCCTGCGCATAATAATTTTATCGTAGATACCAAAATTCAATAGGAACATATATTATTGTAAACATTGTAAAAAAATAATTATAGCACATTTGAAAATCTACGCACCAAAATGATGATAAAAAAAATAAAAAAAACCAAAATAGAACAAAGTGCACGACCAAAATAAGATATAAAGCTACCTACAATTACATTTACAAAATATTCCTTCTTTTTTCGTTTTATGACACCTGAATTTATTTTAATTTGTTTTTTTCCCAATTATTTTACGTTACAAATACATTACAAGATAGACACCATAACTATATAACTAACACATAATTATATATTACATAGTTCTCAAAATGATCACAACATTTTAAAATTTAAATCGAAAAATTGACTTCAATTTGATCTTTAATTTCACTATATTCTCACATTTATCTTTAGTTGATACATAATATATCTTTAATTAATATTTCCATTATCCAATCCACAACAAATCGAATGAAACCTGACGAAAAAGAAGTGAACACTTTGTTGAGGAACGAAGTTTCGTGTTTGTTTTTCTTCAAACCCCCAATCTGCTCTCGCTTGCCGCTACCTACCCCCAGTAAACACTTTCCCCTGGTTAGCTACACTACGATGGTCTCGTGTCGAGTTGGGTGAAACAATGTATATAAAACCTAAATAACACTAATAAATTGATTACATCTTAATTTGATATAGATAATTACAATGTAGACATATGTACACGATATACAAAAACCAAGTTATACGAAATAACAATGGGTTATAAAATGAAATAACAAAAACCCTGTTAATAGATAGTCAAGACATTCTTATGTCAGTGTTGTCGCAAGGACAATTATTTGTTATACACAAACCGTAAGCAAACGACGATGGACCAATAGTCGTTTCAATAAGATGCAACAACTAATTTTGATAAAAAAAATAATAATAATCTCAAACTACTCAAATCTAATATAACTTTTTAATATTTTCTCTCGGCTAAACTCAATTTTCTAAAAAAAAATCAAATTAAAATGAAATACTTCAAATAAATAAACAAATAGCTAAAAAGATCCAAATAATATTTAAAGAAATATAGCCCAATAGGCTATAGCTAAAAACATAACATTGGGAAGTGTGAGTTAAATTATATCTGTTTCCTTTTATGACTTTGGCTTGGTTGCATAACTTAAATTGCAATTTGCCCGCTACAAATTGTTGACAAAAGCAATAAAAGGAGACGGCTGGAAAAAAATCCTTAGAAACAATAAAATTAAATAATAATAATAGTAGTAATAATGAACAATTGCAAATATACCAATCATTCAAAATATTGGTATACATAGCATAATGTAAAAAAAAAATTACAAATATAACAAAATTTGGATAGTCTATCAATGATAAAATATATTGTTGGTATGAGTCTTGTTAGATGTATTCAAATAATAATACATATAATTAAAGTACGAGCTTTGTATGTGAATCAATATTTTATTAGATTGGACTCTCTCATATGATTTAATTAATGACGCTATAGATTCTTAATTGGATAAGCCAACAAGAGTATAGCTCAACTGACATAGTGCTTCTACTATTGCACTTGAGGTCTGAGGTTAGATTCTCCCACCCCATACTTCAAGTATGTTATTATTGACAATTTGACATGAATGATCATATGGTTAATCTATTCAATGTAGATTTAAAGTATTCTTACTAACAAGTGATCATTCATGTTGAATTGTTGGTTTATGTTTGTGGTATTGTGATTCAATTTTGATTTCTTTAAAAGTGATTTTAAAGAATTAAAAAAAAAAAAAAAGAGTTGAAACCCTTGTTCAATTGCTAACGATGGGTTTCAGTCGAAGATGTTGTCGCCTATGGTGGGTTCTTCGCTGATTGAAGGATTTTTCTTTTATTATTATTATTATGGTGGTGGTGGTTCTTGTAAAATTTCACAAAAAGACCAAAGACCAAAAACTTTTCTACCAATTACCTCTTCCTAAAAACTTTTCTACCACTGACCTTTTGCCCATGGGAAATTCCAAAATGATCCTCAGTTTTAAAAATCCTTCCTACCAAACCCTTCCATCTTCTTCCTTCAACCATTCAATGTGTATTCAATACAACACCAACATTCCACCAAAGCATTTATTCCCAACTAATATTTTACCAATAGCATTCAATAGCATTGGTATTAACAAAATGGAAGGTCACTCCTAGTATTCACTTTTTGTTGAACTCCCCATGAAATTCTCCCATTGTTCTCTTGAAGTGTTCTCTCAGGGTTTTAGTCAAATATCTTCGTTGAACGCTTTCATCATCAGATTTAAAAATGGAGACAATGTAAGTGATATTCTATAACGGCCCGACCCCCTAGAACTTAAGTTAGGCCGTTACTAAATACATGCATGCATGGAACTTAAAACGACACTCTTTTATGGTGAAATAACTGTTTAAATAAGTGTTATTTAATTCTGGCATTTACTTATATCCAATAAACAAAGTTTCTTGGTCATCTTATGTGAACTTAAACATGCATATATGATATACAAGTGGATCATGCCTTAAGTGATAACCTAAATAGGTATGTAGTATAAGGATTAAGGTGGGATACCTGATCCTGGTGACACTACGGATACGACCCGTTTTGTAGAGGTTTGAAAGTGTTGTAAACTACTACAGATGGTAGATCCTGACCATTTCATGTGGAGATGTGTGAGCAGAGGTGTCCTATACAAAGATTTTGTATAAGACCTAGATCACGAGATGAATAGACTTTGTACATAATGTCGTTGATACTAGAGACTTGCATCTCACCTAAACGACCATAGGTGACACGACCTCAATCCTAAGTGTTTTGGGAACTCCTGCCTTTGAGGGCAGTCATTTGATTAGTATGGGTGAAAGTGACCAGATTGTCAACTCAACATGCCTACCTTTTTGGGGACTTGTCTGATCTGGGAGCTGGGAACTCAATCCACAAGATGGAATTTTTCCTGAAGTAGGGATAAGTAGAGAGATTGCTCCCTTAATGGCTGATTCCGGGGTTTGAACATAGTGGCATCAGTTTCTCTTTGGAAGGGACTTAGTCATAGTAGGACTATGACTTATGTTTATTAGAGGAATCAACGGTACTTAAGAAGTTAGATGTAACTACAGGGGCATAACGGTTTTTGGCCGAGCTGTACTTACAAGCGATCTATGAAGGGTTGTCGCGCTGCTGATTGGAATGGACACATAATATCTCTATGGTAAAGAGAGTTTAGTTGTCAGTCTTTAGTGGAGTGTCTGGCAGTTAACAGATGGTGGATCCCTTGACTAAAAAGTTTTGTCAGTTATTCACGTACCGTTGAAGCTTCGAGCTACAGGTACATAAGATTCCCTTGGTAGCTCAATGGATTCAGTTGAGGACCAGTTCTTGGTGTTGATTTGAAATGTTCAAATTGACAAAAGGTATTTTGATTATATATGATATAATCGGTATGATATATGAGATATATCTAGTGGAAGATTGATGTAAATGAGATTTACATTAAGTACTATAGAATAGAAAAAGAACTATGGTTTATATGTTTCATGAGATGAAATATTAAAATTATAGGTTATAAATATAGTATGATAAGTTGGTTATCATTTATATTTATAATAATATTCATTATTGGATAATTAAATCTTTTTATCTAATAACCAATTGAGTGGGAGGTTATTGGTGGTTCATGGTAAACATGAGATAAAAGGAAAATTGTTTTCCTAATTTTAGTAAGTTTTTACAAAAGGTTGAAACTTTGTTTTTTAGTTTTCTCTCTCGCAAAAAGAAACTCACGGAGCTTGTCAAGTAAATATCGATTTACTAAGCGACAACTTTAGCGAAGTAAACGATCGTGTAGTGATTTGTAGGCGACAAACACTGTGCTAAACGATTGGGCACCAACCTATGCAATAGGTTTCTGTCTTCTTCCACTTGCCCAATCGTGTACACGATTGTTCGTTCCTTCTTCTTCTGCCTCAATCCAAGTCCAAATAGAGCCCACTCTATGGATTCTCACACCGAGAATACCAAGGTAACCTTCTTGGTGGTGTCATACTCAACTCGATACCGTCGAGGTTATGTGGAGGCCGTTCGTGTTGCTGGAGAGTTCGTGACAAGGGCGATTGCTGAGGACGAAGACGAAGTGTTCGTGCAGTATTGCAGTCGTGTTGTTCGAGCATTCGAGGTTGCTGTGTTCGAGCGTTTGTGAGCAAGGAGTGTGGAGACGAGTCAACAAACGTTCGTAGCATTCTCCTTGTTTATTTGATTGTTCACGTTATAATTTTTGTATTGATTGCATAACTGTACCTTTTGTTTACGACTGTAATTATAATGTTCATTCATGATTGTAATTTGGAATGATCTTTTTCCGTTGCTCATGAAAATCTCAGATTCGATTTCCTTCATATATCTGATAACTAACTTACCATATTATATTTATAACCTATAATTTAAATATTTTATCTCACGAAACATATAAACCATAGTTCTTTTTCTATTTTATGGTACTTAATGTAAATTATATTTTTATTAATCCTCCACTTGATGTATGTCATACATCATATCGATCATATCATATATAATCGAATTTTCTCTTGTCAATTTGAACATTTCAAATCAACCCCAAGAACTGATTCTCAACTTGAATCCATTGAGCTACTAAGGGGACCTTATGGACCTATAGTTTGAAGCTCAAATAGTACGTGAATAACTGACTAAATTCTTTAGTCACGAGATCCACCATCTGTTAACTGTCGGGCACTCCACTAAATATCAACAGTTGCACTCTCGTTATTACAAATATATCTTGTGTCCATATCAACCAATCAACAACGCGATAACCCTTTATAGATCACTTGTAAGTACAGCTGGGCCAATTAACTATTTTGCAACATTGTTCAAGCCCCAAAATCAACCCTTAAGGGAGCAATTTATCTACTTACCTAGACGTTAGGGAAGGAGTGAATTTCGTCTTGTGTATCTATGTTCCCAACTCCCGAATAAGATGAATCCCCAAAATGGTAGACTTATTGAGTCGGCGATCTGGCCACTCTGACCTATATAAATCAAATGACCGCTTTCATAGGCAGAAGTTTACAACTCACTCAGGATTCATGTCATGTCACCTATGGTCATCCTGGTGAAATGTAAGTCTCTATTATAAACGACGTTATATAATGAGACTAGTCATTTCATGATCCGATCTTATACAAACTCCTTTGTATAGAATACCTCCGTTCACATGTCTCTACATGAATGATCCGGATCATGTCATTTATAGCACTTTATAACAATTGTAACATTTACAAAGCGGACCATATTCGTAATGTCATTAGGGTAAGGTACCCAGCCTTATCCATCTACTAGAGATCATTTGGGTTATCACTTAAACATGATCCACATATATTTCTTTACATACATGTTTAAGCTATAAATGATAACCTTGGATATTAGTTTATTGGTGTGTGGGTTAATGCTACTAAATATTTAATAAAACATCTCATATTTTATTAAATAAATAAAATGTTTGTATATGACAATTACAAACTACAAGATCCACGAGATTTAGGGCATCAATCCCAACAATATCTCACTTGTCCTAAAGCTAGTAGGGTGTACATCATAAAAGTCATACTAATATAAAAGTACACATAAAACAATAAAATAGGGCATAATACGCGTCTAGTACAAAATCACCCACTTGCCATAGATGAAATGTGGCTTGTCCCGTAGACCCATACTCTGCAGGTGACCCTCAAACACTTTAGTCATGAGGGCTTTTGTAAATGGACCAACAACGTTGTGCTTCAAAGTTATTTGCGTGACGATCACATCCCCTCGATACACAATCTCTTAGATGAGATACTCCCGCTCTATGTGCTTCTCGCGCTGTAACTCCTAGGCTCTTGGGAATTATCACAATGTCTGGAACTACTTCCAGATCTGTCAAGAATTTCCTAAGTCACACAACTTTTTTAGCAGCTTTACAAGCCGCTACGTACTCAACCTCCATAGTGGAGTTAGAAATGCACCCCTGCTTGTTGCTCCTTCAGACTACTGCTCATCTGTAACAGTGCATATTGATCCTAATGTGGATTTCCTAAAATCCTTATCAATTTGGAAATCAGAGTCTGTGTATTCTATAAGGATTAGATCCTTAAAACCATACACGAACATGTAGTCCTTCGTTCCTCGTAGATACTTGAGGATGTTCTTAATGATAGTCCAGTGATCAAATATTGGATTATATTGATATATACTGACTATCCCCACTGCATAGCAGATGTCAGGTATAGTACATAACACTGCATACATCAGACAACCAATAGTTGATGCATGGGGGATTTGTCTCATTTCCTCAACTTTTTGAGGTGTTTTAGGACACTATTCCTTAGGTAATATAACTCTATGTCTGAAAGAGATTAAACCTCTCCTGGAGTTCTGCATCGAAAACTTAACAAGCATCTTGTTATGATACCTGAGACAGGGCTAACGTTCTATTCTTTTGATCTCTAAAGATCTGAATGCCCATAACAAATTGTGTCCCTCCCAAATATTTCATTTGGAATTGGGTCGCTAGCCAATTCTTGATTTCAGTCAGTAGACCTACATCATCATACCTCATTCCCCCTTAATATACTCGAGCGCACCTTGACAACCTAACATCGGTAAGGTATTTTTGAACACGGTTGTAGGGAGCCAACTTATTCCAATTGTATCGGAAGATGGACTCCCGACATGCCCTTACTGCTAACATATAGTTTGAATACACGTTATCGTTGTTGAACTTTGTTATCAGGTTCGGGCTCAAATGATGGATATACAATGCGTGGAATGCATCAGGAAAAACTGTAGCAATGGATTTCGCAATGCTTTTGTGTCGATTGGATAAGAACACCAACCCTTAACCACACCAACAGTTGATTGCAACTTTCTCATGAACCATGTCCATGAATCATCATTTTATTTATCCCTAAAACGAAAGCAATTGGGTATATTTATTTATTAGCATCAATTGAAACTACTACGAGCATAATACACTTATACTTCCTTTTCGTATGTGCAGCATCAACAACAATAACTAGCCTGATACAATTTTCTTATTGGAGCTCTAAGTGCCATATAAATGTATTTAAAATGCTCATCGGGATCAATCTCCAACTCATAGTGAGTCCCATAATTGGCAACCTTCAGCGCTTCCCCATATCGCAGTAATAAACATAATGACTTTTTAGGGACCTTCCCGTTAAGGACAACACAGCTTCCCTGGTCCACCATGCCCTCTCATAACTAATGTCCATCCCATACTCCTCGCGAAAGTTTTGAATAATTTCCTTCAATTTATAATAACGACTAACATCCTGATATTTAGACTTAATCAGTTTCGTTATAACCTAACTCTTAGCTTGTTTATAATCATGTTTTCTTAATATCTTCTAGCATGTGTGGACACTAACATATTTACTAGTTTTGAACATTTTAGAGTCTTTCATTCTAATGGCCCTAATCTTCCATTGTCAAGTCAATTCTACGCATCTTAAAATATATAACTTCTTAGTATATCTATCAACACGATACTGGAAGTTCTTCCTAATGGCAAAGACAGACAGTTTCTTAATCAAATCTTTTTTGCTTAAAAATATATTACCAACTTGGACATTTTCTATAGTAGACTTAGATGAGATGACTATGGTGTTTGCCATTAATTTTTCGGTACGCTTCCTTTTGTTACAGCTGATACAGTGTTCACCACTTCCTACTGAATCTGCATAATGCTCACCGTCAGTTATCAGATTTCTATCACCAAAAGGTCATCTTTCAACTCTTGGTTTTACATTCATCATTGACTTTACCACATGAACAATATTAACAACCACCTCGGACATATCTATATCTGCCACATTAACGTCCACATCATAATCCACTAACATGTCCACTTCAAACACAGCCTCATCGTTAACAACATCCTCAGATAGGTCCACATATTCCATATTCAACAACCCATCCGTATTCTCCCAAATCTAACAGACATACATTATTATTCAATGGACTTAATGATCGCACCTCATTGGGAACCATATTTTATTCATGAATAAACTCAAGTTCAGATGTGAATGTTGAAACATTTTGAACTGGATATGATGGTATCGTACTCCTGAGTTTTATGGACACTGGTAACTTCGATATTAAAAGGGTCATTTGAGACACATCGTCACTAGTTAAGAAAAAATGGAGATCTTCTTGATTACTGATCACAAAGGCAGATACAATCGGCCTAACATTGTACAAACACCTTGTAACCCATTCAAATTCAACAAAATTTATCCCACTAATTCTATATATTTTCCGTAAAAACTCCTCATACTTTATTCCGACGCTAACAATCAACCCTTTCAATTGACCCCTATGTATTCTTTCTCATCCTCCTTCCATACACCCCGAAAACAAACAAATATACGAGGCATCCCTGAAAAAAATCATATACAGGTTCAATAAACTTAATAAATCCAGTTAAAATCTTGGGGATATTCAATCTCGGTGCAACTATATATATATCTTGCCCGAGATTTCAAACCATATGCTAAATCTCGGTGGAATTATACGCAATCACGGTCGAGATTATTGAATTTTCACCAAGAATGCGTAAACAACCACGAAAACATAAATTATTGGCCTCAACAGCATGTTAATAACAGTTACAACAAATTTACAAAAGACAATACCACTACATTTACCTTGTTTTAGAGAGGACGGGAACAAACTCATTTGATTTTTGGTTTTTTAATAAATTGTATTGAACATTTTTTTATTGAATACTTAATTTAACATTATTTTAGAATATTGATGTTGCTTACATGAATAATATTTGAGCTTCACAGTTTTTTTTTTTTTTTTTTCTCTCTCTCTCTTGAGTTCCATTTTGTTTCTCAAGCACATGTTGATTTCCTATTTGCTAACATGTTTTTTTAATCAAAATTGTAATTAAATACTTCATGCTACATTAAGTAGTGTGAGTGAGAGGAGTCGGTTTTTTTTTTTTCTAATATTTTTCAATTTTATTTTTCGAATACCGATAACATTTACTATTTAAATAGTTCTATATTTCAATAAATAATAATGCTTCTTTTTCACATTTCAAACAATATTTTCAAAAAATATATATAATTAAACAACATATGTTTTACTATTAATTTATTTCATTTAGAAAACACTAATAGATTCAACCACGTATACTAATTTTTAGAAGTGAAAAAAATAAGACTACTAATTTTATAATTAAACAACATATGTTTCATAAGAATTAAACGATATATATAATTATTCATTCTAAACAAACAATATATTTATAAGAATATTCATTTTGTTAAAGTTAATATAGTTTTATACAACATCAAATATTTGTTTTTTTTTTTAATAGTAGGAAATAAAAAGAAAAAAACATAGTGCTAGGTTTTATTACAATTAACATGTGAAGAATAGTTTAATATGTAATAATAAGAAGTGAAATTATTTCAAATGGTAAAACTGTTAACAATATTTATAAGATATAGCAAAATTTTTTAATTATGAATTATAGACGTTGATAGACATTGTATCAATATCACTAGAAGTCTATCAGTGTCTATTAGCGTTTATCATTAATAATTCTAAAATTTTGCCATATTTTATAAATATTTTGGTTTATTTTTTATATTTAGAAATAGCCCTAATAAGAATTCCAATGTTATAAATAATATTATTATCAGTTATAAAAAGGGAGGAAATATCCTTCCCTCGCTAGATTGAATGACACATATTTCTTCTACCAAAATTGTAGAGGAAGGGACGAAGTCCAATTGAGATAAAGGAAGAGTCCATGGTAAGAAGTGTAACGTCAAGAAGCTTAATGATTTTCAACGTTAAAAAATAAAAAGTCCCAAGGTTTTATAATTATCTAGCACACTTCATAGCAATAATTGAAATGATTTGTGTTTTGAAATGGCATAGATGTAACTAATAGATTTTGTAAAGGGTATTGGTCCAAAAATGTTCTTGACAAATCCCATCTTTTTAATATAGTATAGTTCGTTCCTTGCAAAAACAACTAAACTAGAATAAAACTAGTAATAACTACCTCAAAATCAAAGACTTGATGCCCTCAAATTTTCAATATATATACACATTTTCCGGGGAAAAAAAAAAAAGTCAACTAACATAAGAAGATTTCAAATATGTCTTTCCGCATATACTTGAACAAAAGAAAACTTTAAATTTTTTTAAGTAACGGCAAGAGTACTATAGTAATATGAAAAAGCTTTCATCAATTGCTTACCACAAAAGTAGAATTTAATAATTATATAAGGTCTAGTAAATAGATGGATAATAAATTAATATATCATTTGATGACGCGTCAAATTATGAATAGGAAATAAGTACTACCATACTTGATTTTTCATATCTCACTGATAATGGTTCAATTAACTCACAACGTGTATACTAGAACAAAGTAGTCTATATCATTTGAATTATTATTTTAAAAATAAACAAAATATTTTTTAACAAAAAGAAAAAAAGAATAAAAATTTGCCACTTTAACCGGTATCTTTTTTCATTTTAGTCCACGTACTTTCCGTTTTGAATCATGGGACTATTTTAGTTCCATTTAAATTATGTTTTTTCTTGTACTTAAAAAAAGTGACCTTCTAAATCATTAATCTATATTTGTCTCTTTATTATTCGCTTCAATCACAAAATTGGCTAAAATGTAACAATACATTCGTTTTTAAAGGTTTAAATTACCTAGAAAATTTATGTTTAAATTTTAAATAAGATCCGAATGAACATCTTCAAAGTACAAACATTAAAATAAACAGGTTAAAATTTACATCAAAATAAACGTTTTCAAAGTATAAAAACAAAAAGTATATACGTATATATGTTCATTATTCCATGTGAAAATTGAAAAAGAAAAGGAGAGTGTCGGCCTTTCAGAGTCGAAGCTCAGCTCCAGGCAGCTGTCAACGGCATAGGTGTAAGTCTAAAGTAGTTACATCCGTACAAAAATCCTATATTCTATATCCTTTAATTTATTGCACAAAAATTGAACTTTTATCACCAAAATAAGGTCTTCATCTTATGGTTTTCGCACAAATATGGAATTCCAACTGAGAATATATAATATCACCTCCTCAAGTTGAAATGATTTTTTATATGAAATATAAAGGACTGTGGAGGAGTTAATTTTTAAATTTTGTATTTGTTTTCCCTCAGTAACCCGCATTGAATTCATAGCTAAATTACAAAAATGAAAAACAAATTCTTTTATATATATATATATATATATTACACACGCGTCCATATATTGAAAAGATATTTATAGACTTAATTTTCAAAATAAAAAACTAATGTCATATTTGGTATCAATTTGGTTTGAAAATTAACATAAACGCCACTTCCATCTGCCGTTTTTTATGTTTTGATGTCTATATATTAGAAATATTTTCAAAATCAAAGTCAATATCTAAAAGAATAAAAAAAAAAAATAGAAATTGGCTAAGAATTCTAATGTCTACATATTTCTATATTATAATAGAACAAAACAAACACAATTTTTTAAAACCAAAACAAAAAATCAAACACCCATTTGATAAAAAATTGGTTTTTTATTTTGAAATTAGATTTATTACCTCTCAATTTCTTACCACGATTTGTTTCTTCCTTAAATACAAGAGTGAATGCTTAACCAAATTTTAATAACAAAAACAAGTTCTGTTTTTTTTTTTAAAAAAAAAAAAGCTTGATTTTTGAAAATAAGTAAAAATCTATATAACAAATGAAGGAATTTAGATGTAAACTGAGTGTTTATAAACTTAAAATTAAAAAAAAAAAAACAAAGAAAAAACAAAAATCAAATGAATACCCAACGAAACATGAATAGTTACTAAAGGAAATCAACATTATTTTATTTAAAAAGAAAATAATAATAATCCAATCCACTTTATTTTTAAAACATATGAGACTTGTTTAAAACCCTTTTACCTTGTCGGAGGTTTTTGTTTTCTCCTCCAACTTTTAAGAAAACGTGTCCTATGCAGTTAAAGTAGTTACAAATCCAAGCCTTACAAACAAAAGAGAGGGTCATGTCATCGAAAACGTGTGGGAGTTTTTCAGCAATTTTCAAAAATCAATCAATCAAGTCGTAAGCAAAACCAACAAGATAAATCCGAATTTAATTGATTAAAGGCATATTGAAAAGATTAAAATTATTTTTGTTGAGTTTAAAATCACTCTGAAATTTTGTCTAATTTTCATACCATCAAAGTGATTTTAATCACTCCGAACATGCTTTAAGAACAACTCTGTCATTGCATAATAAGAGTTAGAAAAGCTTACAACTCTTGGGGATCTTGGTAGGTTTTGATTGCTTTGAGGCAGGAACAATAGGTATTTCCTGGTAGTTCCCTTTGCTTTCTTCTCTGTTGTTGCTCTTTTTTTTTGGAGTGACTTGTGATGGGGCTGTGCCACACTGGATAATAGCCCTCTTCCCACAAATTCTTGTCTTGTCCATCCAACCAACCAAGGAGAAAAGCTTATTTCAGACAGTAAGTTGAAATTCCGTGTAATTGTCAGTCTCCCTTGCTTCATACTAAAGAAAGACAACAGTCTGATTCTCGCCCATTTAATCTTATAAACTCTTTTATCATTCGTTCCATACTTGTTTCTACAAACCAATACGAAATCACTTGAAGCTAACTGAAGCATTTGAAGCAGCAATTCAATTACTTTATATCGCCCTTCATTTTCACTATTTTGTTCCAATGGTGGTATGCCGCTTTGAAGTTCCATGAAACGTAAACTTGTTCGTGGAGACGAAACATCGATATGATCAAACAAGACGAGGGATCGAGTGGGATAACAAGTCCAAATGAATCTGGGACAATTGCTGCATCGCCATCGAGACCTCATGAAGCAAAAGGGGTCATTGGAGGGGAAAGCGAGAACCGTGTGCATGAGAATGAGGAGGATGGCAAGAGGCATGGAGAGGAAATGCAAGAGAGCTCTAGACAGCCAGAGAGTAATCAAAATTGCATCATTGATATAAAAAGCAATGGTGGTTCAATGGATGGTGAAGATTCTAGTGAAGAAAAGGTTTGCAGGATATGTCATTTGAGCTCCGAACACGAGTCAATAACTTCAGATCTCATACACCTCGGATGTAGCTGTAAAGACGAGCTTGGAATATCCCACCGTGACTGTGCCGAGATTTGGTTTATGCATCGAGGCAACAGGTAAAATTCCTCTGATCTTCATCATCTCCTTTCTTCACCGTTTTCGATATCAGATATGGTGCACTTAATAGAACACCAATTCAATACCATCCCTTTCTAATGATATCGATATCAGATATGGTGCACTTAATAGAACACCAATTCAATACCATCCCTTTCTAATGATAGACAGTGTGAGATTTGTGGTCAGACCGCAACAAATGTGAGGAGAAACAGGAGTAGCGGTTTCGCGATACAGCAGAATGAAAGGAGGTTGGTAGCAAGCTCAACCGTGTCTACGGTGTCCTTGGACAATGAGGTTTCATTATCATGTTGCTGGGGGCAACGCTTCTGTAATTTCCTATTAACATGCACAGTTCTAGCTTTCCTCCTCCCATGGTTTTTTCGTGTAGATTTCTTCGGATGATGAGCGAGTCTTTCTCAAACATCCTATCATCACATTAACCAGTAATAAAGATTCCACACGTACAATCCCAGACCTGGGAATAAGGAAAAGCAACAGTTTCACATAGGGAGGAATTGACAAACATGTATATATATAAATATATGTTCACACATTTCATGCCTAGAGCCTAAATAAATCAGCAGAAGGGAGATCGAGATCAAACAGACTAGTTATTTAGAACAATGCAAATGGTAAATGATACTCAGAAACATAGAAGACTGAATGACAATGTGTAGTATTCATTTTCTCTAAAGAAAAAATCTCATAATTGCAATCTTGGGGTTGGTGAATGAAATGGCATTCACTTTCCTCAGAATAATTCTGTGCCAAGGGTAAGAAAATTCAAAATAGTTAGCCAGAGAGAGAGATTGCAATGCAAGCTACAGAAATAGTTATAATTCACTAAACTATTTACCGTTTCCAAATTAAAATATATTTTATAAGGCACGTCTTTGTCGAGCGATCGAACAAAGAAGGCAGGCAATAAGCACAGAG